>NC_139916.1:16096589-16289089 GCF_963514095.1 Eutrigla gurnardus | reverse complement strand
GTATTTACAGTGATGACGCACTGTATAAGGTAGAGCCCAGTGTCATCAGCCTCTGTTCAAGCACGATGACTCATTGCAGTGGGCGCATAAAGGTATGTTAGATATCTTTACACTTCTATATAATGCGAGATACATACCTAAATAAATAACAGTGGGAGATGAGAAATATAATGTTTTTTTTTACGGTTTGGACTTATCGTTGCCTATGGAAATAACCGTGACGTTTGGGAGACATTTTGTTTGCTTACATCTGGTTTGTTTTCATCTATTATCGTTCTGGGAAAAGCTTTTTAATAATTGCTCTGCTTTAATGCACTTTTAGAGATTGAGGAGGAGACAGACATCGGTCAATGCCTCCCAGGCTGTCCTGGTAACTTTCCACCTCATGTGAACTGTAATGGGCTGTGACTTTCTAGTTCCAACATGCAATGACACCTTAGAGCAGACAGAGACCGGAGCTTAGAGCTAGCCGAGGAAGTGATGCTGATGTTGTGTATTGGGAAATGTTAAGACTTGTGAGCTGGCAAGCTACATGTACAAACATACTGCCAGATATATGCTGCCAACGAGAGGGAAGCATGCAGTTAGGCTAAACGCTAGGTAATACTGGTTTTCGGGCTGGGAATACATGCTGTATATGTTTTTCCTGTTTCTGGAGTATGGAGCAAACACTTTCACTGAATAACACTCAGGTTTTTACAAAGGAATTTCAAAGAAGATGGGGATAATGTTAGGAAACAAGTCAACATCCAGAGGCATGGAAAGAAGACTATTCTCAATCAAGTCACTTGGCCAAGAAACAAGTACTTTCATAGTAAGTGTTCATCACCCCCCATCCTCCCACCGCTTCATACATTCAAAGAATCAAATACAAGCACTGTCAGTATGCAAATGTGGATCCCTTATATAGTTGCCTCCTTGGAGTACAAGATGATGGATGATATATTACAGCTGAGGTGGTCTTAGACTAATGACACAGCGGCATCGCAATACACAACTTACACAGCTAATATTGTGTAGGCAGAACACGCACACTCGCATACACGCACACAAATGCCACCTTGTTTAATCCTCCAGGAATCAGTGAAATTTGATTACTGTGACTTTTACAAACACACTCCATATGAGAGTAGACATTCCATGCATCAGTGGGAGGGAGGAGGGAGGAGGGAAGGTGGGAGAGACAGGGAGACGGAGAGGTATACGTGATGCTGGATAGAACCGCAGTTTGGGTTAGGAGGAACACTGGACACACACTGTGGTACACACACACACACACACACACACACACACACACACACACACACACACACACACACACACACACACACACACACATACACACACAGCCTGCCTGCATACAGTGCCTCCCCCATGTCTATTATGGTAAATGCGGGAAAACAGTATATTTGACAGTAAATGTATACGTCTCCCGGGGTAAATCTTATGAATGTGCACATTTCCAGGATAATGTTAGTGGAAAATGCGAGTTGTAGCATCATGAGAATCATAGCTATTTCCCCTTTTTTAATGGATATTATGTAGGAGGCCAATTTACCGCTTTGGCGAGGCTCCAGTTATGAACTGAGATCTGTGAGACAAGGTATACCCAATTGAGCAACTGGGAAAGGTTCACATTTATGTTTATACTGACACAAACAAGCACATTGAACCCGCACCACGGTGCATAAGGACTGAGGTAATTTGAAGCAATTTTATGGCGAGTATGCTTTTTGACATTTGAAAGTCAGACGAGATGTACTTTAAGTTATCAGTACGAGTCCTCTGACCAATAATTGATTCTGTGTTTCCACAACATCCATGTATAAAAACATGGGAATATGCTGCAAGCAACACCGCTTCAAAATTAAAGTATTTAATTGTGAAACAAAACCCCATGAGGCCAAATACCAGTTGATGAACACTGTTCACATGGTGCAGTAAACACGGCAGGAGAGCTCCATGATAATATGACTTCACCACTCATTAACAGGGAAACACGGAGATTAGCAGATTTACCTTGAGAAATCATACCAGTGAATGTTAAACATTAACCAACTCTGTGGTTGGTCATTCACATTTTACTGCTAAATAATCATATTTACTGTTCCCCGTACGCATCACCATTATCGAATCAAAATAGTGAACTGATGTTCGTAAAGAAATCAAAGTGGTTTAAAAAAAACAGCAACGGGAGCTGACATTTTTCTTTACCATTATATTGTATTTTTTGCCCAGCAATAAATGACATTGATTTTGCAATTAAAAACCACATAACCTTTTAATCAGTTTTAATTAAAAATAGAGCTGCAGCCTGCAAGTGGCCATTAGTGGGTTGAAGCCTATGAGGCCAATGCACTCCGATCCGTGTGATAACAACAAAACGGACAATTTGACCTCACAGCAGCTTTATAGAACACAAACAAATGTGGTCTGATACACTTTTGTAGCCCCTTTGCAAATAGGTCTGAAGTTTTGATTGCTTTAGTGTTAAAGAGTTTATTTTGCACACACTCTCTGCCAACTTCATTTCTGTGTCTTGTGGAAGTGTTTACACATCTTAACTGTGGATTAGCCGTAGCCAGTTAATAGTGTTGTGTGTACAATTTACAGAGACAACTCGGCATGGAAATCACACGGGGGTACTCATCGGATAACGGCCCCAATATTTGTGCAAATTGTGGTTTTTCTAACTTCAAGCATAAATATTGTGTTGCAGTGGAAATAAGAGAGCAACAACTATAATCTGTCCAAATATGCAGCGCGGAAACATTCAGAACAAATCAACATTATGCCAGTGTCAGCAAAATGTCAGATTGATAAATTGCATTGATGCACAAATTAAACGAGTGAAATGCGCACTGCATTCATGTTGAATAAACGTATTTGAGGAGTAGACTACAATTCACAAGTTACTGATCATTGTTAAGATGTTTGGTATAGCGCAATTGTCTGATTTAGAAGGGGTTGACTGAGTAGTCGTAAAGATTATAAATATATCCTCCAATGACATAAAGGAGAGGCATCTTTAGACTCCTTACACAACAATGACACGTCTGAAAAAAGCTCTCAAAGGACTCATGTTGTCAATATACTCAGTGCATACTGATCATATGAATGTTTACAGTAAAATTGCTTAATAATTGTGCTCCTGGAGTGAGCATTGAAAAAATAAGCAACAACGTGGGCATCAGTGTGGGGCTACATGTGATTTACATCTGCATAGGCAGACCTGAATTAAACAACTGTTGCGAGGCAGACGTCAAGAGACTGTTGATATAATTTCTTGTATAACCGTTGTCGTGTGCCATTATTTACAACAAACCTAAGAAGACAAGCTGGCACTGCATGTGCAAAAAAAAAAGTTTCAGCAAAAAAGATTTTTGACTGAAACCTACCTAAAAAAACATGAGCAGATAGTATGAAATATTAATTAGTTTCCAAAAATCCTGAACTAGGCATAGTCTTTCACAAGTCCCAGGTGTTATCAAGTCAGAAAAGGAAGATGCTAAAGATATCAAGAGGGTTCCGGCACCTGTGGTGATTGATTTACAGTACAATGTTTTGTTGACATCTCATCGTTATTTGGGGATGTAAACATGTAAAATTGCCTTGAGCTGCTGAAAAATAGGTTTGACTCCTGAACTCCTGAAGTCTGAGGAGAAGAACGTTATACAAGTTGAACAGAGTTTTAAATTATCTATATAAAGCGCTACACATGAAGTACAAGCACTCAAATTAGGAGCACCATCTTGTGTGCATGCACATACAAATTTAAATCTCCAATGAATTCAATCTAATTTACACAGGGCTCAGCTATTACAGAGGTTCTGTACAGCCTGGCTTCTTATTACAGCAGACACTGCTGGTCGTTCCATTCAGTTTGGCTGGGCTAGGAACTTAAAACACAAAGACACACTCACACGCATATGCAGCCACACACAGACACGCTCAGGCACACACACAGCACCCCCACACTCATAGTCACACATTCCCACTGTTTAATATATTTCTGTGTCTCCAGTTAACAATATTTTGTGTCAAATTATAGCGGGCAAGATAAATAGTGGGTCTGTGGCAGCATGCAGAAAATAGAACAGGCTGGAAATGTGGGGCTTCCAGTTGGGTAGGAGGAGAGGAGAGCAGAGACAACATTAACTCCTACCTCAGACACTTGGCTTTCCATGACTAGACTTGTAAAACCTGGTTAATCTCAGCCCCTTTGAGAACTTGTATGGTGGAATATCTGCACGACTGAAAACAATGACATTTCAACAATCCGTGAGGCATCTATACGCACATGTCCAGTCTAGCATGTAGAGCCCCATTTGCACATGAAAAGTTTGCCCGGGTAATTACATGTATCAACAAGGAAATTACATTCAGGAGTAGAATGAAACCAATTAATTCTTTGCATTGCTGCACATTTGGCTCATATTGCCTGCTTTGGTCACCGGCACAGTATGGACTTCTGGAGTTCGAGCGGGAAATGTAAGTCACAACAGACACCAAATGACGTCGGGTGTTAATTGGGCTTAGCTTGGCTCAGGGAGAGATAGAAAGATAGACAAAGAGGAGGAGAAAAAGGAGAGAGGGAAGCAGAGAGAGAGAGAGAGAGAGAGAGAGAGAGAGAGAGCCTGGAGGACTAATTAGTGATTATAACTTGGCGCTCTGCAAACATAAAATATCTCTCAACCCAAAAGACAGAGGAATGATTAAAAATAAAAGAATAGGAATCAAACACAAGGAGCAGTGAAACACCCCTTTGGTACTGTGTGTGTGTGTGTGTGCATGTCGGTGTGTGTATATACATGTGCGCAAGCATGTGTGAGTGTGTGTCTGCTTCTTTGCCCCCTCATTAAACCATGCTTTACTCTGGTAAATGGCAACAGCACAGAGCTCAATGTCAACTGAAGAGGTTACAGCATAGGCTCTGACACACACACACACACGCGTGCACACACAGACACTGACATGCGTGTCTCTCGTGAACACACATTATCGAACAAACGCATGAACGGCACGCCCAGCTCCTTTCTAAAGATGAAACTTGTGGCGTTACTTTCGTCTTTGTTCTGACACAGCAGACAAAATGGAGAGTGTCAGCCTCTCCCGGCCCCATGCCAGTGTGAGGTGGACATTAGCAATTCACACATCAAATTCATAAATCAAGGGCACTCTTCACAGCTGTATAAAAGGAGCGTAGAAGCTGGCAACTGGCTGTCTTCTCCCTGTATAGTCATACTGTTCATCCATACACAGTTTGGTAGCTGACGTTTATCCTGTGTAACTTTTCCAGACACTTCTCCCGCCCAATGTTTGTGGGAAATATCTTTACGAAAAACTGTAGGAATACAATGCATGCATATTTAATTCAAAGTATCTATTTAATGGCTCGCAAACAACAATAATGACATGAATAATAAATTAAAACACACACACACACCCAGGCAGAGACACATGCACACGGAGCTTTGTTTGGGCTAGAAATGGGAGCTCACACAGCACGCACAGGTGAGTGTGAGTGAGTTTCTGAGAATTTCTCCCTGAGATTAGATGAGATCCTTCATCAATTCTTTTTAAAAATCTGTCGTACATGTTTGGCATCGTAAGGAGACGTACCGACTATGTCAAGTCTCTCTTATCACCTTCGATGTACTGAACAATCAGGAACAGCATTTGTGTCAAACATGCAACATCGATCATACCATTAATGGGGACACGCACGCACACATCCAATCTGTTACCATGGGAACACCTACCCTTGATGCACGCACGCACGCCAGCACACATGCACGCACACACACACACACACACACACACACACACACACACACACACACACACATGCGCAGGAGACAGATGGGGTAGTGGTCTAAAATGTACATGCTTTTTGATCTGCTTCTCATTCCAGCCAGCCACGTTAGCGTCATACAGCCAGACATGAGCGTGTGTGAATTGCCAATAGCTGTCTCTCTACCGCAGAGCTACCAATAGATCACTGCATGACGAGTACGGAGTTCCACAGTAAAACACTGCATGATTCATATCATATTATTTCATGTCATTAATACCAGAATCATGGCATTTTTTCTCGCACCCGCTTCCTGCAAGTTGAGCTACATGTGGAGCCGACTCACATGCAAAGGCATTGTGGCGCAGACAGCTGTCGTCTGTGTGATGTACTGAAGTCTGCGCTGACCCGTTTGACAGTTGCATCATTTGAATTATAGTGGGGGGGCTCTGATGTAGAATCCTTTAAAATGCGCGTTAGATCATGCAATGGCATGCACAACCGCATAGCGTGCAGGTGCACATTTCATAGTTTAAATTTAAGCTTTTGAAGGGGAGCATAACTCAGTATTCCACTCAGTCTGACTGCTTAAATATGAGTCAGGATGTCGAGGGTCCCCCCACAAGAGTAATCCTATCTTTTCATGAGCTTGATACCCAGGACTAGGACTCTAAAGTTTGCTTTGTCTACATTTGAAAAAAGTTTTATACTCTCCTTATTCCAGTTGTCCATAGAATTTGCTGAAAACAAAAATTCATTCCCGATGGATGGATAAAACAGGCTCTACCATCAGTCTGTCTACCTGAGTGTGGTTTGTTATCTAAAACTATAGTCTATTACCATGGACAGATACACATACACCCCCAATCTATTATTGAACAAAAGGCTCACGCCTCCGCTCAGCCCTTCAGGGAGGAATCCATCCCTCCATCCCAGAATAATTTCACACATCAGTAGATACACAAAAGAGAGAGAGAGAGAGAGAGAGAGAGGGGGGGGGGAAGAGAGTAAAGGACAGAGAAGAGGAGGATGAGGAGAAGTGGATGGGCTAAAAATGTATGGGGTCACAGCTCAGTGCTTGTGCGAGGCCAAGGTGTCGGGGGGAGCCATGCGTGACAAAACAGAGATCAGAGGATCATATGCAATCGCGCACACAGGCTAGAAAACACACGTGCACACACACACATAGTATCCACACACAATTGCACAGATATACGCATGCCAAGAAAGAGGTGAGAATAAGGACATCTCAGATGAAGACTTGGGTCTGACTTAATCAGAGGCATCCTCATCCAAACACAGAAGAATGGTAATCTCTTTATCTATCACACACACACGCACGCACACGCACACACATACACATTAAGGATAATCCTAATTCTACATGCAGACAGTGAGGACAAGGAAACAAAACCGATTTTTGCATTTCCTTATGCATAAGCGTATGAAAGTATCTTATGGAAGCCCACAACAAGGCAAAAATGAACGTGCACACACAAACACAGGCACACAACTGTGTGTCTACACACCGAATAATTACTGGGCGGTTTCAACACACCATTTGTCGATAACACATCACCACACTTCACGAGCAACATCTAGACCAGAAAGATATTACATTGGAACACAAACATACACACGACTTAATAAATGCGGATGCGACTGAATAACTACATTTAAAGCTTCATATTTGACAGCTGACTTGACAGCTGTCAGCTGATTGTTCTGGAAATCTCACAAATACAATTGTGTTAAGCCACAATATATGGTGGACGGGAAACCCAACAATGTGTCTAACATTTGATGACCAATGATGATTTCAATTTTCCAATATGCCGCAGGCCAAAACTACTATGCTTCCTGCAATGTCTGCAATACAGACAGATAAAAATCAACACACGCAGAAAAAAACATAATTTCTTTTGTTAGAGTGGCAACAAAACAATCGACCACAATCATCTGGAGCTGTGCATGCGTCTAACAGACACTCACACACACACACACAAACACACACATAAGCAGACTGAAAAACATATATGCACTTGACGCACAGCAAGCATCGGCTTCCCCTATGAAAGCACCAAGCAAGAGGAGCAGCAGACACAATGGAGTGTTTAAGTATGCAGGAAACTTTATGCCTGGGTGGAAGAGGAGCTTTGAAGGAATCCGCTGAGGGACACCCAACCTCCCTCTGAACTGAGCCTGTACCTCCTCATCAGAGAGAGAGAGAGAGCAAGAGAGAGAGAGAGTGGGGGGAGGAGGAAATGAAAGATAAAGATAGAGAGGACTTGATGGTAAGATGGAAGGGAAGCTGATGGAGAGGAAGAGGGAGAGGGCAGAAGAGAAGGGGGCAGCAACAAGGTGCATTGGTCTAGCCCCTGCGCCTTGTGCACAATTGCTCTAGGTTAGGCTGATGTGTGGAAGTCCCTAACCGGCAGCGGTCACGTTGTTCCCGAACCGTACACGCACACACGCACACTGCCTATTCATGTGAGCACACTATTCAGTAGGCGCCGTGCTTAACTCCCAGTATGACCTTCATTGAGATGGATTGCATGAAAAATGTAATGACTTTCCTGAGAGAAAAACCACAGGCCAAATCAGCTTTGCATTGCATAATAATGCCGGACTTGGTAATCAATAACACAAACACACAAACACACATCCATAATGGAGTGCACAGCCTGCACATGGAGAAAATGTCTCAGCAGAGGCCAAAAACATCACAATGGATGGAGCGAACCACCAGTGGTGAGCTTTGCAATGCATAAACAAGGAGCTATTGACAATAAATGCCTGCATCCATTTCCACCCATCAAACACTTCCCTAAGCTAACAGCTTAAGTCTGGAACAACATGCAACTCTTTAAAGCTTTTCACACCCCAAATGTTTAGCTCAGGGTTATCTTTGGCCATGGGTAAAGTGTTGTCCCAACCTAATTTGGCCTCATTTTACATTGTACCACTTAGCCGGCAGCACAGTTTAAGTTATCTATTGATCATGCTGCAAAAATGATGCTAATTTTGGCCCAGAGCAGTGCAAACTAAGCCTTATATTAATGAGCGGTAGTCACGAGGTTGTGTGAAATTGTCAACATTCAAGGCAAGTTCTCAATGCGGTGAACAGTGACTAAAGTGAAGTGCAAAAAGCCCTTAAGTTACTGAAACTGAACTCGCTTTTATGATCAAATCCTCTGGGTGCATGGTCACTGCTTTTGTTGTTTAGCACCTCATAGACAGCTTTTAATTCTTTCCTCGATTTTTTGTTTTGTAGGGCAACATTATGCAATGTAACTAGAGCATCATGTTCACACATAACACAAAGCAGGGAGAAGCAGCTAGCGGAAATGTGCCACACATTTAACAGCTTTCTACGGTTGCATGGCAACAATGTCAGGTTCAGATAACAATCTTTATACTACTGACCATAGGGTTTTGGAACCTGGTAACACTGAGCAGTGGAAACATTCAATCTGTAGCCTCATTTCTCCTTTCTTAGCCTCTAAGCCGTATATAGTTTTAGACCCACAAGCCCCTGATTCCTACGCCTTAACCCAGAGTTGTTTGGATTACAAAGTGAAATAGACAGCAATGCACCAAATGGGATCTGTAGTCAGTGGGATTTTTTGGCTGTGAGTTGCTGTTGTTGTTTTTTTATTTCCTGGTGTCACCGTTTTAGGGTCCCATAATGAAAAGCTGCCATTGTGTGTGTTTACCTCCTCTTCATCTCTCAATGTGACATTAGCTAGAGATGAGTCACCAGCAAAAAAAAACACCAGCAGTTCATTTCACTGTCACGGATATTTCCCCCTTGAGTTGGTCTAAGTCTCACCTCGTTGGTGTTCCAGCGATGGCGCTCCTTGGGCAGAGAGGAACATTTGGGTAGACACTCGAGCAGCTTCTTAGGAAGGTAGATCTTCAACTGGCCCGGCTCATCTGGAGTGGAAGGGGAGTCGGGGGAGGAGAGGGGGTGCAGATAAAGGAAGATAAATGAGGGATGAGTAGGAATGGAGAGAAATTTCTCATCAGACACAAAGATAGGATGTAAGGAGAATACCAAAAAGCCGAATCTCTGTGATCTGGATGAATAAAATCATAACACGCCTTTATTGTGGAGCATTTTTAATGGCTGACGTTACCTTAAGCAAGTGAATTTGCCTTTGAATTTTCAGGCCCATGAAAGACATACACTTAAATTCATTTTTGTCCATCCAGTACTTGATTTGCGATAACTTGCTTTCTGATTGATCAAATCTACAGCTGAGCATTTGTGGCATAGCAGTGAAGAAGTGTCGGGTTTATACTTTGTATTTATTCCTAATGAACAAAACAAGATAAAGTCAGAACATTGTACACAGACTATGTAAAGTAGTTCTACGTCATCTTGCAACTGTGCCTGATAATATCTAATTCACTTATGAGTAATTGATAGTTTGGAAATGAATGTACAGGGTACGAAACACATTGTTAAATGTGCAGTGCGCAGTGGGAGGCACTTATTTTTGGATAGCAGGTGGAGGTGCAGAGCACACCTGGGGCGCACCTGGAAACAGATTTGGATTAAGAAGAATCCATTAACATACCATTATCAGTGCATTTGGGGTTCGTAACAATCATGGCCAATCACATGGGCATCTCTTATCCCCTTTAAAAGCAATGCTCTCCCCACAGTGTTATACAGCGCAGACAGTTTGGTAATGGAGTAGAGACTCAAGACTGGCTCCTCCTGAGAGAAAAGTAATATTCTTATAAGGGAGCTGGAGAGTCACAAGTGCAAATATACAGTGGCCCGAATGTTGCTACAGGCAGGTGATGTTTAGTTTGAAGTTTAAATCGTGTTTCTGGATACACTGAAATTCCTGGGAGCTCCATTTCTTTTCTTATTTAGAATCACAATGATCCAAACACATACCACAGGTGAGGTAAAAATAATCTTTCTGTAAAAGAATATGACGGTGATATTTTATTGTTTTTATTATCAGCAAATATTTTGCATGAGTACAAAGTCACTGGGTGACTTCATTACCTTGAACACTGGTAGAGCTGTTTATTTCCACTCAATCCTGCTACTGTGTATTCTCACTATGAGCACCAAATACGCAGCTGAAAATAGTCCTCAATAAATGCACAACTTACTCCAATTTGGGTGACACTTGCTAAAACAACAGTACTGTTTTCGGAATAAAACCGTTTGTAAAAATGTAACTATATATTTGTGACCGGTGTTTAAATATTTACGTCCGTAAGCCACAAACAGGACAGGCAACCAACGCTCAAAATGCTGGTTTTGGTCTTTTCGTGAGATTTTGTTGACAATGACAAAATATAGATATAGTACATTTTGCATCAAGTGAAAGAAAATATGTGTTTTATTTTTCAGTGTAATGCGATGTGACTGCAAGTGGGAGAATGAATGAATAACGGGTTTGGGTAATGTCAGAGACACAAACATGAGAAATAAGAGTGTCCCATCATCAAAACTATTTGTCCCTGCTGCATTACCCATGACCCTACCCCTATCGCACCTCTCCTCCCACTGCAAAGTGTGGAGAATCACCAAAATACTGAATAGTTGCAGGTGAGTAAAAAAAATCCCACTGTGCCTCAGGAAAGTACTACTTCACCAGCGCATAGCATCCGCACAAAGATAGAGCCCCTGGTGTGTGCTCGTGTGTGTGTGTGTGCCTGTTTGTGAGTGTGTGCCCAACGGGTGTGCCGCTCAGAAGTCAAAGAGAGCAAGCACTCAAAGGTTATTGATAAGCATTTGAGTAGAGGGCGTCCATTCATGACTCCCCTGGGTAGATAGGAATTATACTCTACCTGAGGGCAGAGGAAAGAGCGAGAGAAAAAGAGAGATAGGTGGGGTGGTTGGGGGGGGTCAGAGCGGGAGACAGCAGAGAGGCAGGGAGACAATGAATGAGAGAAAGACAGTTAATGAAGAAACTTAGGGAAAGGGAGAGAGCGAGAGAGAGAAAGGGGGGAGGGGGATTCAGAAAGCCAGAATCTTGCAAGGACAAGAGATGGAACAAGGCAACACAAAGATGTGAAAAGAAAAGTACAGTAACAGTAAAGGAGTGGGGTCTATGTGTGTGAGCATGTAGGTGTCTGAGCATGTGTGTGTTTGTGTCAGTAGGAAGTGTGTTCAGGCACGTATGCTCCCCCTAATCAATTATGCATTTATTAATAGAAGGCCTGAGAAGACAAAATTTCAAACAGCTGAACGGTGCAGCAGCTTAGTTAAACAGCTGAATGGTGCAGCTTAGTTAAAGCCTAATTTATTTTTTAGCAGCACTCCAGCCTCTCTGCTATGAATGCCAATCAGCGTTTAAACCCCTCCCCTCCTGGCTATAACCCCCTCCCCTCCCCCTGCTGTTCTGAAGAATTCTCATCAGAGCCTCGCCTTTGAAATGTACCAGAACCACCACATCAAACAAGCCCGTTGCACATGCGTAGACGCACGCACACACACACACACACACAAACACCCGTGCGCACACACGTGCACATGCAAACAGACACGCACACACACATACACGCGCGCCGCCTGCCGATCAAAGCGCAGACATCACAGTATTTGTCCCAGAGTGGCGTTTTTTACCGGTGACCTTGGTACCGAAATCCCTTTCAAAGCACACCTTCATGGACACGACCGTCATCTTAACCTATCCGCACATTTGCTTTCCCCCCCGCTGACGAGGAATGTAAGACCAACTTTGCAAGATTTGTTGAATGCTGATGAGCTTTTACACCCCAAAGGGTTGTATCTTGTATTTCTAACAATCCTGAACCAGCGAATGCTGTTTTAAAAAATTCAGTCTGGGTACTGTCGCAATCGTCTTTTCCATCTGCTCTGAATGACTCTCAGTGGAGCTGTATTACGGTGTGACACAGGGCAAAAACTTCTCTTCTGTTACTGGCTACTCAAGAGAATGAGCCAACCTGGGAAGCGGGGGGGAACACACCTAAATATGTAAATTCAGTACTATTCACATTTATATTTGAAATAATAAAAGTGTCAATACCTGCATTGCTTCATGTGAGTCCCTCAGCAGTAAGCCACTCATTTTCAGCTGTACATAGATCACTCACTCCCTAATCTAGTAAAAAGTGTCCAAAGAGTGACAAAGCCTGAATGCTAATGTGTAACTGCCGGCTCGTTAAGTCGTATAGCGGTATATGTGCTAAAAAGTGAACAATTTCAACCAAAGTGAAACGTGGCTTTGGTTGCCTATCAAATGCCATAATTTAGACTGGAATCACACAGAAGAGTGGCCTCCGACTGATGAATATTTTACCTCATAAAACTGTCATCTCCATATTTAATACAGAAACAAGCCAATGCCCTTGTGAGATGGCTGTCAGTTAATTATAAAACTCTCCTCAGTAAAGAGAGAGTAAAACGCTCCAAATGCAACTCTTAACTCTCCCCCCACTGATATTAGGAGGCGTCAGGGGAAATTTTCAGATTTTGCCCCTTTTTCGGGATGAAATTAATGTGACAGAAAGAAAGGCTCATTGCACAGCAGCTAGATAGAGGGTGGGAGGGCAGGGGGGGAGAGCCAGGGCAGGGAGAAGAAAGGGGGGAAATATAGCATGGGATGAGTGAGTGTGCAGGAAGAGTGGGGGAGAGACGAGAGAAAGAGGGAGAGCAGGGGGCGGAGGGGGGGATAGAGAGATGGGCGTGCATGCTAATTTTATCATTCTGCTGATAAACTTTTCCTCCAGTAATCCTCCAGCTGGGACGTGAGAACAGATAGGAGACAGGGATAGGCTCGGGAAGTCTCAGCTCATATTAAACAGTCATCCCAAACAGAACTCTCTGTTCTATTTTATTCTATTGTCTCTCTTTATTTGCTATTTTGTCTCGTTGCTCTCATCCCTCTTACCAAAATTAAGAGGATCTAGTGCACGTATGAGGCCAACTGCTCCTTTTTTGAAAAGGAAAGGGGTTTGGGGGTGTTAGTGTATACCCAACACACACACACACACAAGAACAGAGACATGCATCTGCGGTATGTCCTCGCAAATCAATAACCAATCAAAGTAATCATTGCCTCTCGACACACCGCAGCAGTCACACACATGCCCAGGACAAAGTCGGACTCATAAACGACCAGGCGGCGACCCCAGATTACACACTCCATCTCACTCCTAGTTTAACCAGGCCCATTGAGGATTATAGATACATAATGCCATGTGTACAGATTAGGTATGACAATAAACTACTGATAGCCAAAGTAAGCCCTGCCTTCTCTATTGCTATGTGCATGTGTGTGTGTGTGTGTGTGTGTGTGTGTGTGTGTGTGTGTGTGTGTGTGTGTGTGTGTGTGTGTGCCCGCTAATACTGTACTGGCATGCATGAATAAACATGATGTGTAACATAGCTGAATCGGAATGACGTCTCAGCTCAGCGACACAGTGGGTGTTTGTTTTGTGTACATGCGTGAGTGTGTGTGTGTGTGTGTGTGTGCGCGTGTTAGTGTGATCTGTTACAGAGCAGATGAAGAGGAGACCTCAGTCAGTTCCCACATCACATCATTCTGCCAGAAGGCTTTTACACTTGCTCCCAGAGTCACCCCGTGCCACAGACAAATGTGAACGCACATGCACAAACAGTGTGAAGAGTGTTCCTGTGTCTCTTACTGTTGGCGTCAGTGTCGTCACTCTTGGGAGGGGTGTGTCCTGTGTAACCAACGGCAATCCTGACCATTCGCTCGGGATTTCTTATCTTCTTCAGTCCTACAAAGACGGGAGAAGAGCGAGAAAGAGACAGAGACATATTTAGGAGATGCTCCAGACTTTGGTTTCCTTGGCAGTCGCACGCCTACTTCATTCTTCCTCCTCTGAAGCCCAGAAACAAAACTCCAAGAGATATGCATGTGGGCTGATCCATTTTCTGATCCACTAACTTGCCTCCATTGTGTCCCCTGATCGATTGGCCACAGTAGATACACTGCCTCCATGTGTGTGACTAACTTGTACCCAGCTTTAGTTTCTCTTCTCTCTCATCATTTCTCTGTTTCCCTGACCACTGTTGCTATGATACAAAGTAGACCAACCAGCGCAGAGGGAGATGGTCTTCCAGGCTATATGGTGGATGTTGTTCTCATGCCCACTGGTGTACTCTGCTGATCAGTGCCACTCACATCTGCCAGGGGATGGAATTGGGAAAAAGTGGGTCTCCTGCATTCGTCGCCACTGCGATTCATTTTGCTTCCATTCAGCAAGACCGGAGCTCGTAAATTATTACATCGTTTCTACACATAACGCACAACTGTAAGATGCCTGCGTGCTTAGGTATAGTACACTATGGGCAGGGGGTTGGTTTTATATTTATGTGGTACAGTGCCTGCTGATCTGCCCATGAGCCATCTGTCTCATCTCCAGTTCTAGTCTTTTCACGCAACGGGACTCTCAACCCACGGCCTTCACTTTGCCTCTGGCTGCACTGCATGCTCGCCTGCACGCTTCCATCTATGCACGTCTGACTTTAAATGCCACACACCTAAACACGTACTTCTGAAATGTATTATATTACTTGTGTAGTTCAAGTTATCCGAAAATAAAAAAAGATCATGCTCAGCATCGCTCCCTAGTGGAGAGAGGGTTAAAGATTCCTCAGTTTGCTGAGGAAGAGATCAGAAGAATCACTTAAGAATCGTCTTATAATAAAAAACGGATGCATTCAGTGTACATGATTCAATTTGCTGAACAACTGTGTGCGATCCACAACAACACATCCAGATGCTGTGTTTATTGGCTTAAGAGGGATGTGTGATAACAGTACCTCGAACAGGAAGGAAAATGAAAGTGACACTTGGAGCAGATTAAACCAGGGAATGTTTATAAACATGTGTCCAGCGCAATGAATGAGAAATAAAGATTTCATTAAGCAACGAGTTGAGATGGAGATAATATTGCCATGGTGATTGTGGTCATCTCTTAAATAATTCATGAAAGAATGAATAACAGTCGCAACAGTCTGAATGAAATGGTGGCTGCGTGTGTGACAATAATGACCCCCAAGAGTTTAGCCTCGAGGGAGTAAAAATGGAAACTACATTCATATGACCTAAAACTGACATATTCCCCCCCTCCCCCCTCCCCAAATGTATCCACATTCTCACCTTCACTGCCTTAGCAACCATAAGCACACATCACATGAAACACATAAACACATACATACACATGCATACACACACACACACACACACACACACACACACACACACACACACACACACACACACACACACACACACACGCCAACATTGGATTGTGACTAAATAAATGCCCAACTGGTCTGGGAGGTTGTGTGCATGCCAGGAAAGGAAATATACGACCCAATGGTCTATTTCATGCCCAAAGAGAGACACAGAGACAGATGAAAACACACGCGCACGCGCGCGCGCACACACACACAGAAAGCATCAGAATTCCTTCAGCGTGAACCACTCTCATCGTCTCTCATCCCCATCCCTTTTATGCTAAACGTCTCAAAGGCACTTATAAACCAGCTGCTCATGGGAAACGCTGGCAAGCAGCGGACGGTGAAAAACTGCCCTATCCCGACTCACTCGGAGCCCACCGACGGGACAACTCTCCCTCCGTTATTTATTTGCTGTCGGTTAACCGTGCTCCACACAGTCGCTGGTTCAGCACCAGCGTCAGTGTTTTCGGGACGGGCTAGAAGAAAAGGAAAGCCCCGCCGTTATCTCTCTCCCCCTCCATGCCTCCGTACCTTCATCGCCTCGCCTGAACCCCGAATAGAAGCACTCTGCCATCTCAAATAAAAACCGTTATTTCTCTCTTACCTTCCGGCTTGTTTTCGGCAGCCATTTCCCCTCCGCCGCGCGCCTCATCCCTCCTCCTCCTCCTCCTCTTCCTCCTCCTCCTCCTCCTCGACTCGACCTAGTGGTGGTGGTGGAGGTGGTGGAGGGTGGGGGAGGGGGGGGGGGGGGGGGGGGTAGAGCACGCGCGTGCACAGAGAGGACAGCTCAAGGAGGGGGGCGGGGCTGAGAAGAAGGGGTGGGGGGGCGAGCCTGCCGCGTTCTGCGAGACTATTGGTCAACGGCGTGAGGATTGACAGCGGGGATCCGTGATGGTGACTCGCGGAACTCTCCATCCCTCCGTTTGTTCCCGTTGGCTCCGCCCCTCCCACCCCCCGATGTTCACGCGCACTCTTCTCGCTCTCTCACGTCACTGAGCGACGTCTGTATTCGAGGACACCTTGACAGCCTCCCACAGCATCATCATCATGCTCATCATCGTCTTCTCTCTCTCTCTCTGTCTCTCTCTCACAAAAATACACACAGACACACACAACGTAGGCCTACACACACGTAGCCACTTTACACACACATACACACGCGCGCGCACATTTCTCCACATGCGAATCCGGCGGACTGTTGACAAAATGCATTGTAAGGTCGTGTCTCGCCATAAATCATGAACCCCTTGAATCTAAATGACAAGTGCTGCCTGAAAGAGGATGCGCGCTGGGTTGGCGGGTGCTGTCATTCAATGTGGTGCTGAAGCTCGCGGTGCTGAAAGGACAGCTCCACGCGAGCCTACACGGGCTGCGCGCGCTCACCGCCTGCTTTCTTTGAGCCGTGAAGTGATGATAGGTCGGTAAAACTTGTTAGACGAACTGAGAAAACGTGTCCCCCGTCTCCCCTCGTCGCCTCTGTCGGCCCCAGCAGGATGTCGTTGTATCCTTGCTGTAACGTTCCTACGGGAAGTTAAGTTTCCAGCGAGCCTAAGCTATTCTCAACGATACGGCTATTTATAATTCCGCCGTTTTATATGAGGCTATTCATTCTAAATAGCGGGGGATCACCCGGGACCATTATGTTCTTGTTTCAAACCCACACTGTCATTCTGTGCCTCCGGGTAGAATATCGCCTTTGCACCAAAGCCTCGTGTTTGACAGTCAATCCTCTCGTAGACACGCTTCACGAAAAACGAAGCTTTTGAATGGTTCGTCTTCGGCTACATACGCTTTGCGTATAGCCTCAAAGTGCAGAGGCACGCAGGGCTCCTGGCAGACAGTGTTCATGCAGGATGAATGGCCATGAGGAACGTGTAAAAGATAAATAGCCAAAAAAAGAAGGTCGAGTTAAACCCTCAAAACCGTGTGCACGTGTGCGATGCAGGACTGATGTCATTTCATAAACAACACAGCTGCAGGCCATGCACAGCGTTTGGCAGATGTAGATTTTAAAAATAAAATACAATATATATGAACAATATTAAGTGGTTTAGTGGCGGTGAATAGTACATTTACTTCGATGTTGCACTTATAATCTTGAGGCATCTTTACTTTACCAATAATAAAACTGGTTTACCAAAAATATCTTCTGTTTTTGCTAATATTAAAGTGAAACTCTTATTCATAACAACACAACACTCTATGACATCCACAAATAGTATTAGCCTAAAACAAAATGTATTACTTTAGATTAAGCTACCTTAGAGTATGGGTATTTAAAATTAGCTCCACCATGATGAGCAACAATATTAAAATGCTTCTTATTTGTTGAGTCATCAGTAATAAAAATCCAATATGAATAGAGTGGTGGAAGGATTTTTTCAGATCCTTTACTCAATACTAAAACTAGCCTACGAGTATTTTAATGCTATAGTCGGTTGTGTAAGCTAATTTACTCTATATACTTTTGGGCAAAACTATTCTATAAATTAATATGTTTTGTTTGTAAAATCTTTAAGTGCAAAAATAACTATAATCAATAGTTATAACAGATCAATAAAGTGGAGTAAATAGAACATTATGTCCTACAAAAACACAGTGAAGTACAAATAGAAAGCAGCGAGTATCAAATGTGACTTGTGTACAGTACTTAAGTAAAATAACATATAACATTCTGAAGGGGGCATTCTGACAAAGGAGTACTATAACCTTTCTATAATCACTTAAATTAAGAATTCAAATATGTTATTTTCATGACCTTGGGAAGTTTAATCAACATTTGTGAACATAGGCTATATGCTCCCCCCAAGCCACAACCAGAGAAGTAAGTCTCAAACTTATCATGAAGTATAATTGGCTTATGCTTCTCTGAAGAACATTTTGTTAATGAGTATCCACATCCACATTATGGCCCAAGGATGGGTAGTAGCTATCTGGCCTTGGGGGGCAGATATAGGCTGGAAGTAACCTCAGATACTGATACTTGTAGCGTTGGGCTATTAGAGTACTTTTACATAGTAGTATTGCTACTTTTACACAACATATGAATACTTCTTCCATCACTGCAACAAATGACAAAAGTAAAACGAGAGAAAGCTGTCGGCCAACTGGCAGCAGAGCAACAGAGATAGAAGAAATTGGATTACCAACTGGGAAAACTGCCCCGGGGTCCACACCGCCAACAGCCCCCGATTCAACAATGTGGCAATTAAGATAGCTAATTTGTGGTTTAACTATGGGCTAACATGGCATGATAAAGGTTGCAACTGGTACTACTTTGGAGAAGAGAAATTCTCGTTATAACATGAATTTAAAGTAACATTTCTTAATAATTAAATGACTGTAACGTTTGAACAGGCATAAACATCAGTTGCTAAAGTTAATAAAAAATGAGCATCTTTGTTATTGCATTCAGTGAAACGAGTCACCCTTTTATCACCCGTCTTTGGCGCTGACGAGCTCAAACACAACCAGCAGAGGGCGACAGAGCAACTTCCGCTCGTCATTTGACCAACCAATCAACGTTCAGAACACTGGAGGGGTGGGCGGGACCTTACCAAACGCAAACATGGCGGCGTCCTTAGATGATGATTTCGAGTTTGATAACCAGGATTACTACTCTCTGCTCAACGTCAGGAAAGAGGTACGGTTTGTTCAGCGTCGCAGGGACGCCGAATAGTGACGCACCTTTCGCCGTGATTGTCGGGTAGATTTTGGCTTCGCGAAACCGCTCTGCAGTCGGTGCATCGTCCTCCAGCAGAATAACGGTGTTCTTCCTCAGCACCATCATCCTCGGAGGTTCAGACCGGTTGCTGCTGCAGAGGCATGGGAAGCGGGATATTTAGCAGCTGCTTTACTGGAATGCAGGCAGTGTTTGCATGTTAGAGCAAAAATAATATTTCTACGATTAGCACCTTCTCAAATCTCAGTTTTCACTAAACAGGCGAGTCTGAGAGGCCTGCCAAGGACTTATCCTTGGAGGTGCAACTGGATAACGTTAACATTAAGTAGTTACCCTGGCAGACACTGAAGCCCAACAGGAACTACGTAGTCAGACTTT
The DNA here is from genome assembly GCF_963514095.1 of Eutrigla gurnardus. NCBI lineage: Eukaryota > Metazoa > Chordata > Actinopteri > Perciformes > Triglidae > Eutrigla > Eutrigla gurnardus. Next base: position 16,269,025 of record NC_139916.1, on the reverse strand, counting down.
AATTCCTTTATTGATGTCAGTAGCCTCGTAGCTGTTTCTTTAAAAGACAGGATGCTTTCATGCAGCAGTGTTGTCTCAGCACCCAGGAGTGGAGCTGAATTAGTTTATCAATCAATCAACTGAGTGAAAATCATTATCAATTTTGATAATTATTTTCAATCAAAAACGCTGGTTGCTGGTTCCAGCCTCTCAAATGTGAAGATGTCATACTTGAATGTGTCTTATGTAATTGAACTGAACTGTTAAATCAATCAATCAATCAATCAAATGGCAATTTAAAGACCTGACCTTTTCTGGCATTTTACTGACCAAACCATTAATGATTTCAGTTAATTAACAAAGTGTTGCATCAATAGTGAGAATAATTGCTAGTTGTAGCCTTACTCACAAGTGAGACCTGCCCTGCTCTTTTGTGACAGGCGACATTGGAGGAGCTGAAGGCGTCGTATCGGAGGCTGTGTATGCTCTACCATCCTGACAAGCATCGAGACCCAGAGCTGAAGAGCCAGGCTGAACAGCTCTTCAACCAGGTGCACCAGGCATATGAGGGTAAGGATGATTGGCTTGCACCAGTTGGAATACAACCCATTAGAAATACCAATACAATTAAGCAGGGTGACATGAGAAAAATGGCATTCAAAGCACACGACGTAACATCAAGACTAAAGTGAGCCGTATTTCCCCTCAGTGCTGAGTGATGCTCACTCCAGAGCCATCTATGACATCTTTGGGAAGAAAGGGTTGGAGGTGGAAGGCTGGGAGGTATGTATTGTGTGGCATAAATCTCTTGTGGTTTTGCTGCTACATCATACGTGCTTCACATTATGTCTTCATACCTTATCGTGGCGATGCTCTGTAGGTGGTGGAGAGGAAGAGAACTCCAGCAGAAATTCGGGAGGAGTACGAAAGACTGCAGAGAGAAAGAGAAGAAAGGAGACTGCAGCAAAGGACTAACCCCAAGGTATGTTGGTCACAGTAACACCTCATCCATCTCACTTCACCACTTTCACTGTATTTCACTCCCTCGTTGTCCAGGGCACCATCAGCGTGGGTGTGGATGCAACAGACTTGTTTGACCGCTATGATGAGGACTTTGAAGAGATGCCAGGAGGAGGATTTCCTCACATTGAAATCAACAAGATGCACATTTCCCAGTCCATAGAGGTACAACAAAACACACACTGACTTAGTGGTGACCTTCCACGCTGCTACTCGTCTAAGCCAGGTGCAACTTTCCTGTCTTTCCTCAGGCTCCTTTGACGAACATTGACACGGCAGTGCTGTCTGGTTCGCTCTCTACGCACAACGGGAACGGAGGGGGCAACATTAACATGACCGTACGAAGAGTCACGTCAGCCAAGGGCTGGGGAGAGGTACACAGACACACACACACACACACACACACACACACACACACACACACACACACACACACACACACACACACACACACACACGTGTTAAATGTTAGGACGGGATAATAATGACTGTTTTGTTCATTTTGGCTCTGACTTGTCCTCCTGTAATCACACATTTCTGTGCGTTGGTCTCTGCAGGTTGAGTTGGGTGCAGGAGACATACTTGGACCTCTTATTGGGTTAAAGGTGTTCCGCAACATCACTTCCCGGTGGTAAGGCCTTATTGTTTGATATAGGAGACGATAATACACACCGTATTAACATATGAACGCCATTCTCTGTCCATCTGACGTCCTCTTTCTTTTCTATCTCCTGTGTGTCCAGTTTCTTGACAGCCCAGTGCGGTTTGCAGTTCTCTCCACGGGGTTTGCGGCCAAGCTGTTCTCTGATGACGGCACGCCACCTGGACCAGAACACCATGGGTTATCTGCAGTGGCGCTGGGGGCCCAACAGTGCCATGACCACCAGCCTGGTCCGAGACACAAAGAGCACCCACTTTACTCTCGCTCTGCAGGTACACACAAACATAAGCACAAACAAAAATGCATATACACTTTAGGTAGGCAGGCATATGTGGTGAATATGACTTCCTTTTCCCTGATATCTGCTATTATCTCACTCTGTATACTAATATGGATCCTGTCTTCCTTCTCTCCCAACCCCACGTCTTCCAGCTGGGCGTGCCTCACTCCTACCTGATGATGAGCTACCAATACAAGTTCCAGGATGAGGACCAGACCAAAGTGAAAGGCTCTGTTAAGTACGTATGTCTGATTATCCCATGTCAAAAGACTTATTTTCTGTAAATCACGTTTACTTGGCAGTCAGTGTGCAAAAATAAGGCAATGCGGGGGGAAAAAATCTGTTGATTTTGAAGGAAATTCCTCATTAGAGCAACGAAAAATTGAAAATTGCTGTTGTTCCCGATATTAAATTATGCGGGACTCGAAGGATTTTTTTTTTAATGTAATTTTCTTGTCATGGCAAGAAAATTTTGATGATTCTATAACTTTTTTGACAGTGAAAATATTTCACAATTACAACAATTAAATGTAGTATTTTATAAAAAATATTTTCTTTTTTTTTAAATACTGTACTATATTTATAATTATGCATAGAGCATAATTTCAAGAAAGAAACTAATTACAGTTAGGAAAATAAATCAAATGACAGTTCATATACACTATTAAAAGAGCTGCAGGAGATAAAAACAACAACATACTAGGAGCATATTAACATAATTAAAAATTCATAAAATACATAAAACATTAATGTAAAAGGGGGAAATATAACAATAGAAGAGAAAATATATAAGTTGTAAAAAGAAAGGTTGTTTGAAAATGTTTGATTTTTGTGTTCCTCCCCTTGCAGGACTGGCTGGTTTGGTACTGTGGTGGAATATGGAGCAGAGAGGAAGATCAGCCGACACAGTGTCCTGTCAGCCACTGTCAGCATCGGGGTCCCTCAGGGAGTCACACTCAAGATCAAGTACTGGCCATTCCAAACTATGATGTCATTCTCTCGTGGGTCCTTATCTGCCTGCACTATTAACTAATGTGTGTGTGCTGGTGTTTCTGGTGCAGGTTGGCACGTGCCAGTCAGACATACCTGTTTCCAGTCCACCTAACAGATCAGCTGCTACCCAGTGCTGTCTTCTATGCCACTGTGGGACCCCTGCTGATATACATGGCCCTCCACAGACTGGTCATCATCCCATTTACACAAGCACAGAAAGAGCAGTGAGTCCAACGCCTCTGATACTCAATTACCCAATCCTTTGAACTTCTCCTTAAAGTGGCAGTCTGTAAGATTTGAGATATGTTGCTTCTAGCGGCCTCTTTGGCGGTATTTGGAGTTGCAGGTGAGCCTCTGGGACCTCATCTCCCAGAGTTCCTTTGGCAACCGAACAGTGTCGACTTTCTCTCATCTGCGTGATGCCTTCAAACCCTAACCCTCCACACTGAAAGGAGGTCTGTCATTTTTCCCTCGTTAGCGGTCACTTTGCTTCTTGATTACTTGCCCTTCTTCACTCCCTCACTTAGTTTTTTGGTTTCTTTTTCTTGGGACTGGAAGTTGAATGGTCGTCTTTCTCTGATCCTCCATTGTGAGTCAGCAGTAATGAAATGTACCTGGTCAAACACTTTAGACTAGAGGGAGCCTGACTCAGCAGTTGGAAGTTACTGATTTCCGATTGCAATGAAATGCAGCATACGCTTCAGTGACTAGCTGCACCTGGGCAGACTAACCGCTGCTGACTGATGTAATAAGTAGGTTATAAGCGTCACTAATTTTGTGCTGGAATGTCACCACAGACACAGAGATCCTATTTAAGTAATAAGACAATTAAATAGATGAAAATGTTACGGAATGCCACTTTAAGCTTTTGCTTTTTTACATCATTTAGATGCGTTTAATTGTTAAACTCCATCAGCTGAAGAGTACTATACAGCCATTATTTTTTGCAGAGATGCATTATTTTGATTATGGGTGCCATTAATACTACTGAGTTACTTACATGGTTACACTGGCACTGTCATCATAGCAGGCCTCCACAGTGAATCCCGGTGGGTGATTGTTTCTGTCTGCTTTGTGCTTCTCAGAGATCTGGAACTGCAAAGGAAGAGCTCAGCCACAGACATCGCCAAGAAGAAGAACGAGGCGGAGTCTGCTGTGAGCGCTCACATTCACATGCAAACACAGTTATACGTTGTGTGTGTGTGTGTGTCGGGGAGGATCAATGATCATTGTTTCTAGGTTCAGCTCTCCTCATTTCCCCTGAAAACCTTTTTCCTATGCTATTCCATTTTGTTCTCCTCCTCCTCCTCTACCCCTCCTCCTCCTCTTTCTCCCTCGGCTCCTCTGCAGGTTCTGCTGATGCAGGAGTCTGTGAGGAGAATCATAGAAGCGGAAGAATCCAAGATGGGTGAGGGAACACACACACACACACACACACACACACACACACACACACACACACACACACACACACACACACACAGACACTACACCAGGGTGAGAAACTGAGAACCTTTTTCAGACAAAGCTTGGTAAAAATCATATGAAAAATACATACACACCCAGTGTTACTTGAAAGCACTAAAGGTTTACACTGTATGTTTCTCTCCAGGTCTGATCATCCTGAATGCCTGGTATGGAAAATTTGTGTCCGACACCAGCCAGAAGCAGGAGAAAGCAAAGGTCATTGACGTCACTGTGCCTCTGCAGTGTCTGGTCAAGGACTCCAAACTCATCCTTACCGAGGCCTCTAAGGTGTGTGTGTGTGTGTGTTTGTGTTTGTGCTTACATGTCAGTGTCTCCATTTGATTATCCCCAAATCTGTTTGCATGCATATGCATTGTGTGTCCGTGTGCAGGCAGGTTTGCCGGGCTTCTTCGACCCCTGTGTAGGAGAGGAGAAGAGTCTCAAGTTACTGTACCAGTTCAGAGGTGTCATGCACCAAGTCATTTGTGCAGACACCGAGTCGCTACGGATACCCAAACAATGTTAGTATGCAGCCACTTTACCCAGAAGACACATTATTATAAGCGTGTACCTGCATTCTAATACGGCGTATACATGCATCCATGTTTATAATATTTTGATTTTGTCTTTTCAGCTCACAGAATCGAGTCCGAGTCCTAGGAGCCCTCGGCTGTCGTAGCACCAGGGAGCGACATGCAGATAAAAGAGACTTTGTATAAAAAGATGAACCCAAGAATGGAGGGGGACACATCAACAATAAGTCTGTCTCCTCGGGTCCTCTTCTGACATGGTAATAGTGAATCTGTTTATCGACTATCCACTCCTCCCTCTCCTGTGGGCCGTCTCCGGGTTTCAGCAGAACACAGGAGTCAGCTCAGAGTTTCTACAAGGTGTTACCCTTTTATGTCTCTAGTCTGCTACACCTGCCTGCTGCAGAAGACCAGACACTGGCACTGAACATAGTTTTACATATGCACTACACAGAAGGACAGATGGTCACTGCGGACGTGGTGGCCATTCGGTGAGCTAAAAGTGCACATAAATTGAAACAAACGAGCTGTACCGTGATTTTATTTTACCCCGTATCATTGTAGTCTCTGTCATGTATGTGTGTCACCCTGGTAGGTTTTCCTCTGATAATGTTATAACGGTCAGTTCACTAACTCGTGCAAATGTTTAGAGTGACATTATGCGGGATCGTGTCTCAGTGGCTGGCCAGGACTGAGGATCGATAGCGTAACTCGTGTTTTTGTTTACCCGTTGAAATGTCCTACCTAATTTATTATGCCTTTGAGTGACATGTCTGCTGCTCAGGTGTGAACTGGTGCTCAAAACCTATATCTCCCTCTGACGGTTGGGATAGATCAGGCGAAGGAGGGATTTTACAGGGAAAGTGATAAATATGCCCTTTGACGGTAGTGATCCAAACAGGAAGAGACGGCCTTGAATTCTTCATACATATTGTTTCAATAATTCAGGCTAGACTGCAATTTAAAGGCAGAAGTTCCACTTCAATTGGATTTGCGTCAGTATTTATTGATCGTCGCTGTGCAGTTGCAGCCCAAACCAAATTTCATACAATGATTATTAAATGGGAAGGTTATAGTTTCTCCTTTTACAGGTGTACTTCCAGTCCCAAGGCCCCTATAACCGTAACTACTGGTATTTGTAATAATTTAACAGAAAATAAGACATGAACAAGGATATTGCTGCTGTGATGCGACCAGTAGAGGGCGTAGGTCAGCCTCTCATTAAGGTTGTGTTTGTTATTGAAAAGGTCACTGTAACGGATTTGTGACTGGTGCTGATCTGAGCCATGACAAAAACAATTTGACCGTTTATGGCACATTTACATGGCTGCATTTATTGATCGGCCTTTGTTCACCAGTCCTGTGCCATATATTTTAATTTTATGTTCTCCCTTTTTTAAAATTTAAATATTGAATTAATGTGCTTATGCCATGTCACTTCTTATACATGGTCATTTATATGATGCTAAAACCATGCTTGTCACTTGGTAGTCTTTTAAGTGATAACCTCTTACATCTTATCAGTGGAGAGTTTAACATGGGAAATCTAATATCCTCTGATGCACTTTGTGTTCACATAAGTAAGACAGGTGTTGCACAGAATTCCCAACGTTTTTAATATCAAATGAGTTCGTGAATTATTTCTCATTTCGTTGGGAGACACCTTCATGGGTGATGAGGAATCCTGCACTCATCAAAACACGTACCCTAAATGCATTTTATTTAATACAAACGTTAACATTTTGCACAACATGTACAATGTTCAAGACATAGTAGAGGCTGGTTGTCATGGAAGTTGTGCTGAAGCCGCTAATTAAAGCTGTACACTTGTACTGAACTCCCAAGTGAACAAAGAAGCTATTATGACTAGTGTGGTTGACTTAATATGGTGCCCTCCATTGATGAATTCAGTTTTTTTCTCCATTGGTGTGATTGACCTGCAAGGTTTGGGTAGGCAGTAAAAACAGTCAGCATTGAGATGGATGTTTTGGTATTTAGGGGGAAGGACGTCCATCTCTATAGTGAGATCCATAGTGGTCTTGCATTGGGATCACTACTGCAGCAGCCATTTTGCACAGATATTGTTTGTAGCATTTGTTTTCTCGCATTTTTTTAAATGTTCCATTGAGTATTTTGATAGGTTAGCTGGTCACCTCTGCTCTAGTGCCACCATGAGGCCAGCAGAAAGACTGCTCCCTGCTGTTACACTCCAGCCCATCATCCCAACTGACCCACATTAGTATGTAAATATACTGTATGTATGATCGATGAGCCTGTGTTCTCTGTCCTGTAAAGATTACAATAAATATGAAGCGATGAAGATTCTGGTTTCATTTCAAGAGCATTAGAGATGATCCAGTCACCAATATAAAATCCCCTTTGCTCTTATAAAGACAAAAAGCGTCAAGTTAAAATGGTAACTCTTTATTTACAATAGTTTACAGTAGTTTCACAGAAACAGTTTGCACCACAGTACAGACAACGCTTTCTCAATAAAGGGGATAGGATAACCCAAGATCAGACTAAACGAGCTGTATCACAATAAGCATTGCTAACATTAATTACACTGATGTCTTAAAGACGCAGACTCAAATGCAAAGAGAAATTTGTGCCTGTAGATGTCTCCTCAGGTTCTCATCAAGACATGGATGTCCTGGGAAACAGCAAAAAGTTTTAGGCCTTGAAACATCTTATAAACATCACCATCTGATGATTTTTAAGATCTCACGATTGCTGGGTATGAACCATTTAACCAATGTTTGTAAAACCCAGAAGACGAGTGCAGAGATGAACTTTGAACTCTTTCAACGTCATGTGTTACACACCGAACATTCATTGTGTGTGTGTCTATGGTTGCCCAGTCAAGTAATTGATTCTGCATTGTAAAATCCCATCCTGGACTAATATAAAAAGTTTCTGAGTCTAAAATCTGTCACTACAGTATGGCTTTTATATAATCAGAAACAAAAGCAGATGACACATGAATAACAAAGCTTAAATTCCAAATTTCCAGCAAGTTTTAGGGAAAAAAGTGCCCTAAAAAAACATTTTTTTCCATAAATCCACTGCATATGGAAGTAACAATACTGCTGTGAAAATGTTAGTGAGGTGAAAAGAGAGATCTGTTCTTTAAATCGGACCCTTCAGAGACAAAACAAACCGACCCTGCCCATAGTACTTTGTCAATATCCTTTTCTCCGTCTTACAAAAGACCAAAAACTATGGAACTCTGTTGCGCCATAGCAGCACATGCATTGTCAGCACCCCAACACAGTGTCAACCATTCCAACAAACACACCCGCATGCATAATTTCAACTGGACTCTTGAGAGAATATTTCTAACAATACTATTCCAGTTAAGATAGCTTTTATTCTTTTGATACTTAAACAGGACGGCCATAGGAGTTCCCTTCTATAAATAGAATTGTCTCTGAAAACACTTGTCATGAGGATGAAACGGTTGAAAACCAAAGTAAATAATAGTTTTGAAAACAAAAGTATTTATGAACAATACCGCTGCTCAATCTTGTCACAAAAATGCAGCAAAAACCATGACCAGAGGCAAAAGAAAATACATTTAGTGAAAACTCTGTCATCTGAATCTCAATAGTTATCTGGCTTTTTTTTTTTTTTTTAATCTGTGGAATAACAAGTTATTATTTATGAAAAAAAAAAATTCTCGTGAAATAAGAGCACTGTTTAAACATTTTTTAAAAACACATTTCGTGAAAGCTTCACGTGTGGCGAGGAAACACCTTGATTCAGAGGAATAGCCGAGGCTGGAAGACAGTTTGTGAAGGAGGAGAGGGACAAGCGCTTGGTTGGTTCAGTTGTAAGGGGTTCAAGCCTCAAAGATATTCTTTCGCAAAGTCTTAAATAACAAAACAGGGCAACAAACATGTGAAGCGGATGCAGACTCTGGTCTCTTATCCTAATATCTTTGTTCTATTGGATTATACCTCAGCTTAATACTATAGCACCATCTGAAGCAAATAACACAAGGCCTTACTCTTTTCTCATTTTTAACAGTTCATTGTGTAGCAAGAAGCATGTAAGGTAAATCAAATCCAGTTTAATCAGAAAGTCATATGTATTCTTTAAAAAAAAAAAAAAAGTGAGAAAAGTGCAAACTGTCTTTCCCACAAATCCCAGCATGCACCATAGTGGGTGGCAGTTGTGAGGATATTCTCTCTATATGGCAGTTCAAATGTTTCCAGTGTTCACGAGACACCAAGTCCCAACAGTAGAGGTTTGCTGCTATGCTAATGTCATCTACAGACAGACATCCATTCAGTGATTGCCTTACGCAGAGTCTGTAGGGAAGCAGGAACAGACCTTAGTAAATCTAAAACAGCACTCAAACTGTTTTCAAATGGGATAAGGGCTTGGGATAGGTCCACTAAAGTGTTTATAGAAAATATGATTTCATGGCTGGCCATGAAGGACAGAGACTGAAGGGTGCAAGACCTGAATTTGAGGAAGGTTCAGCCCAGCAGGTGAAGGGGGACACAGGAGTGGAAAGGGTCAGAGTTCAGGGTTCATTTCAGCCTGGGTTCAGTCTAGCAGATGCTTGCGCGGGCCTACACGCGAGCGGTGGGAGCGGCGGGCATCTAGGGTTCCGTGCGACTCTCTGCAGCTCTGGCACACATATGACTCTGGCACGTGGCTTTTGCGGATCTTGGCACACGACAGGTGGATCCAGGTATTACACTTGTTGCACTCGATCATGGCCCGGCCCGCAAAAGGCTTCATGCAGAAACACGTCACTAGGTCCCACGAGTCATCATCTGCGAAGACAAGAGCATACGCCGAGTTAAACTTGGTCACTTTGTCAAACTTTTACCAATGCAATATATGCATTATTATGAAACCTTACCCGAGTCTACCATGATGTCCTCATCCTCTCCTGATCCATCTTCATCTCTGAACACCACCTGTTTCCCCTGGCGGAACACTGTTCGGCTTCCTGCAAAGCCTTCCACCTTCTGCACCTTTACCACCCCTTCTTCAAGGTCGTGACCATCCCAGTTTTGATCCTCCTCATTGGGCTCCACCTTGCAGGAGGCTGGGCTAGGAAGGCTCTGGGGGTGTAGAGGAATGCTGATATCATCTTCAGGCTCTTCTTTGATCATACGGCCACCAAAGGAGACGGGGTACTGCAGCTCGGGGATTGTTGAGTGGGCCTGCTGAATCCCACCTTCTTCACCAGCCGCATGCTCCCTGTCCTTTCTCCTTTTCTTCTTCTTTAGCTTGTCAGCTTTCCTGCGGTCATCTGGGTGCAGAGTAGTGATTGTGTGCTGCAGAAGGGAAAAAGTGACATGTATGTTGAAAGAAATGAGGAGGAATTTATGAGGGCTAAGATGTGGCATCAATTCAACTCACATCTTTCTTGGTGTGACTGGACATTGTGGGTCCTGGCTGTGGACGTTTCCTGCTCCTGTCCTGGGGGACCTTAGGAGAGCGCTGGGGACAGGAGGTTGGGGGTCCCGAGGTCCAGCCATCACTGTCAGCTGTGCTGCCTGTACTGTTTGGAGGACTGGAACTACTGCGCAATGCAGAGTCCTGTTACAAAAAACAAATAACTAGGGGTTAGTGAGTTCAAACTCACATCTGGAGAAAAACATCAACAGATTCGTCCATTTAATAATAATAATAAGACAGCTTGAAACTATGATGATTTGGCAGTCCTTTGTTATAATTTTAATTTGTATTAAATGTCATTGTGTCCTCAAGATCTTCAGAAAGTGTTGGAAATTCCATTGTCTAACAATGCAGCGAGGTTGCTGTTATGAATCCATTTCAGTGACCTGACAAGCAATGCTAAAGTCAGGGCACACCCCCAGAGCCCCGCTAACTGGCTCCACATCCTTGCGGAAAGCTTTGTTAAATACTGCCATGACAGTTTGAATGTTGGGCTGCACTATTTATCATATTACATTTTCCAACTTTATTATAATTATTATTTTGTATTATTATTTACTCATTCTAACGTGACAATAAATGATCCGTTTTTGGATTATAAAAGGAGATCAGGTGCATAAAAGCTTCACTAACTGTCAACAAATGACCGGACAGCCTTGTGTTATGTAACGAAATGTGTGCATACAGAGGGAGCAGATGGAAATTAATTTGTCATGTGAAACAGAAGAGGGCATCTAGAGGCTTTTACCTGTTGGAGTTTGGGGGGGAAATGGTTTGTGTAACGACAGACACTAAATCCAACACGTAAAAGCTTCCCTTGATAACAGGACAGAGATTCACTCAATGTTTTAAGGAAGTGGGGGTGCATGTTTTAATTACCATGGTTTTAATAAAAATAATTAAGTCAACAATTATAAAGGAGGTGGACTGAGGAAGATGGATATGATCTGATGGACAGTGTGCCAAGGACTATTTGACATACACACGTGTAATTTTAATGAGATATTACAAATTCAGACAATAAGCAATTTTTGTCAGCTGTCCTTTCTGCATTTGGCAGATTAAAGCGTGCTGCTTTTTTTTTTTTTCCAGATTATGAGTTTAACTGCTTCGTTTTTGTGTAATATATAACACACAACCCGCATGTCGAGCTTTGGTGTGTCAAAAGGGGGCGCTTTTGTATCTTGATCTCGCTGCTCTGGGGCATAAGGCAATTATGAAAATCGACCACATTATGAAGGGAACCGACGTCGCAGAACTGAAAACCTCAGGGTTAGACCTGAAGAAGATACAAATCCTGCTTCGTAGTACAAGCCTCAGGCTATTTTCTCAGCGGTTTATTTGACTGTTTACATGTTGAAACACACCGTAACGAAATACAACAATCCTCGGAGGTAACAAAATGTAACGTGAGCTGAAATAAGAGAGCCTTAGTCAACACTAAAAAAGATGGCATGTGTATATAAGTGTTACATCAGGCAACAACTGCTTAATTCACTCACCTCTTGTGGGTATGGGATGTAACCGGCATAGGCCAAGACAAACGTGCAAAACTTGTTAAAATCCTCCACTGTCCTCCTCCTCCTGTATGGCGGACTGAAACCCTGAAACAGTCATTTAAACATCAGCTGTATGATCAAACAAACATGCCGACACGGTGTTGACGACCGAGCGGAACATCACCATAACACTAAGCGACACTCGGCGGCCGCGACGCAACAAAACTCAACGACACACACAATTAACATGTTGACAAACATAAGCTAAAGTTTGATTAACTTAATCGAATGGACACGTCAGTGAACCTTGCCACCAAACCCACCAACCCCCCACACCCACAAACAATCTAAACACGGCAGCTAATATTAGCTAGGTCAGCTAGCAACAGACAGCAAATAAGTAACTAATGCTAAGAAGGTATCTGCTAGCTAGAGTCGGTGGAGTTTTAACGATCAGAATAAAATTATGAAGCAACAAATACATTCTAATTAAAGAACGTCAGAGAGTCTCACGGTGTCTCGAAGGCGGTCAGAATCAGACAACTGTTAACTGACGATAAAAGCAGATGGCGTGAATACGATGGCCAGTAAGGCGACATTAATGTTAGCATGATTCGCAATGGTGATGGAATGTTTTCTTTTCGATGAAACGTTATGCTAGCTCTAGCGTGAACACTCTTTACAAAAAGTAGTAAAGCCACTGACTCACTCTTTCACGCGGTCTCTAGTAGTGAAAGATGACAGCTTAAACTAAGCTTACCCGAATTCTGAGAACATGTTACTTATTTTATTTCTGCACCAACAGCTAACATTTTGACAGCATTAGCGCGGTAAGCTAACGCTAACAAGCAGCTGCTACAGCGTGTGGTGACAACCTCGATCAAGTTGACGTTTGCTAACATAGTTAGCCATGTCTGCAAACTACTCACTGTGAAACAGTTACATAAAAGCACTCACCTCGGTCTGATATGCATGAGATGTCGATGGGTTTATGTCACCCATCTTCGCCCAGTACCTGGCCACCTGGCGTTTTTTCCCCTCGATAACGTGACAAACCAAAGCAGCGGACTACTCGACACGAACCCGTAAACACCGAGGTTACCTAGCTTGTGCTTGCTAGATAACGTTACCTTTCAGCTAACGTCGTCAACGTTACTTATGCTAAAACTCGAAGCAACAGTGTTGACTCAGTTTGCCATCAAAACCAACGATAACGTCAACTGCACTAATCGGCTCAAAGTTGTAAACCGTGTCTCCATGAATAGTAAACGCTACTAATGTATTTACACCGAGCTGCACGATAATGTCTTCTGTTAATTCGGTATACTGACTGTTGGGGGAGCGGTTCGCTTCGGCTGTCACCAGGCAGCTGCCTGCCCCCTGTTCTTCTTCTTCATCATCATCGTGGTTATGGCATCTAGTGAACAAAAGGGTGCAATACCGCCCCCCTTTGGCGTGTGGCGTAATTCCTCCGGGCATGTTTCAAGACGTGTAAAGTTAGCCTCAACCTCTGTACATAGCCTACAATCAGTGTGTACAGTGAGAATCGAACATCCAAGTGAAGCAATATTAAGCCAAAGAGATTTGAGTTGATGGTCTTCCACTCAATGATTTTCTCTTGGAAGTTGTTAAAACGTATCCCCCAAATTATTTGGACTTCCCAAAGCCCCAGGTTCACATACCCTTTTTCTTTTAGCATCCTGTACAATCTGATGAAATAATATCTACATCAAAATTACAAGACCACCTGAAATTATATGGTCTTGATGCTTTATTATAATCTGATATTGAGGCCCTCTTATGTTTAGGGGGCCTCAAAATACTGAACCGAAGAAGATACAGGAGTCAGTAGGGCCCACATTAGTGATAGGAGAAATATTCAGAAACATTAACTTAAAGTAATAATACCACACCATGAAAAAAACTTGCATGTAAAACCTTACTTACGTAAACATATCCAAGAATTAACAGCAAAATGTACTTATTAAAAGGGAATTACTCAATATTTGAAAAAAAAAAAAAAAAAAAGGTATTATAAAAATGCAATCAAATCAACTGACGTATTGGTAGGACTATATATATATATATATATATATATATATATATATATATATATATATATATATATATATATATATATATATATATATATAAATGTATATATTTTTTTAATGTTATTTAACATATTTCATTTTTTTGAATTGAACCACTTATTATGCTATTTATTTTTATTTCCATTCACTATCCATATATTTATGTGAATTACTATCGTTATGTCAATTGCTGAATGTCGAGTATATTATACTATATTATATAGATATTTTAATATAAAAAAAAAGCATGTCATTTATATGCCATGCTGCAGAAGTCATGAAAATGGTGAATAAAAAAGAATGTTAGATGCTAATTGTCGAACTTCCTGAAGAGGGCGCTGACAAATTTCCCAACGGAAGTCGTGTTTTCATGTTCCGGTTGGTGTCTGGGTTTGAGGTTCCGCGCGCGTTAGTCGCAGTCGTCAACGGCATTAAGTCAAACTCTGAATATTTTTTATTTGACATTATTTTTCAAGATGTCGAACGCCAAACTGCATCATCTACGGAGCTTTTTGACTGAACGGTTTACGACAGTGGCGATGGATATATTTGGAGAAATTGAAACTATTGTTGAGTCGTATTACGAGGAAAACAAACACCTGAGGAATGCGCTACACATGGTGCTAAACCCCGAGATAAAGTTACCGAGGATAGGTTCGTCACTTTTAATACATACTTCGTCTACAAGCTTACAGCTCAACTTGAATTGTTTAAGCTAGCAGCTATGTGAAATGTCTGCAGCAGCCTGGAAATTAGCCGTCTTGATACCTTAACTATCGATACGTAACGTTAAACAATGTGACTAATATTTACACGTTGTGTTTTGTAGCGTGAGAGTAGCTTGAGCAATGCATCCACACCAGTCCGCCCAATTCTAGTCTGCTTAAATACCTTTCTAACCGGTTAATCTCACGTTTTTGGTGCATAAAGAATTCCAACTTCCAAGTTATATAGTTTTTACACCCAAAGTGAACTAAAAGGTGTGTATATACTTAGTATTGGTGTGTTTCCTTTTCTCCCCACTATAGATGATAACCAATACAATGGAGCGACCACAGATGTCAGAGAGCTGAACATTATGGTGGACCAAGAAATATCTGAGCCTTTGCCTAAAAAACCCAAAGAAGAGCAAACTGAATGTGGCATAAGTACAGGATCAGAACAACACGGCCTGAAGGAAGAGGACTGCTGTATTACCACAGACTGTGTGAAAAATGATCCAGACAATGAAGAAACCAGCATTACTGATTCATTCCACATTCAAGTGGTTGAGGTCAAAGGCAACTTCTCAGGCACCTTCACAGCTGATGAAGGCGAGGACGTTTCCGCATCATACGACGAAGCATTCACAGATTGTCCACAGGTATCCAGGAGCGAGGAAAGCACAAGTCAAAGTCTGATACCTGAAACGTGTGGCAAAAAATCAAGGAAAAGCTCAATGGTAAGTTTCTTTTGATGCCTTAGAACCTCACAGATTAAAGGCATTTGATGAATAAATCTGACTGACAGGCTTGAGAAATTTTAACTGTTCAACCGTTTCCCAAATCAGTATTTTCCAGCCAAGTCCAGGAAAATTACAAAAGAAAACCAAGTAGTCCTAGATGGGTTTCTAATGTGCAACTTTCTGATCAGGTTACTATGTGAACCATCATAGTTGTTCCAGGATCAACAGTGTTCATGGATCAACTGGCAGCTGAAATTACATGTTACAAGAAAGTCACATATGCTCTCATTTCAAGGTTTAATTGATAATAGCCTCAGCAGACAAATCTTAAACCACACAATTAAATCTTGTCAATAAGTCTGAAATTTGCACATAAGCAGTTCTCAAACTAAGCAATCCAGATTTCCCTGTTCTGGCTCACTTAAACCTGATTTACTTATTCAGTGTAACTTGAGGTTTTCTTCTCAAACTCTTCCCTGGTTTCATTTTTCAGCATAAACTAACCAAACTCTTACTTGATCAAATGAGACTGCCAAAACAAAATTGATATATTCTAGTTTGGAAATATCCCTGAAAATAATAACTGGGAATAACACCTTGATGCCCTTCAGGACTGTGGTAGAATGTTTTGTTCACATTGCAAGCTAGGTTTATTTTTAACAGTTGATGCCTGAAATAATCAGTTTCTCTTTTAATTGGTAGAAACAGAAGACGCCAAATACATCCCTGCAGAAAACCATGCTAGAATTACCAAGGTAAGAATGGCCAGACTCTGAATGACTATACTTTTATAATGATTATATTTGTATTTATCATATAGTAAATTATATTCACCTGTTTTAATGCAGGATGGTGCCCAACCAAACTGGCATTCCCACCCCATCTGACGGCCAGTCCTTTTTGTCGAGGCTCACTGAAGCCTACAAGGATTTCCCAGAGGACAAGAAGCCTCTGATAATTAAAATGGGACTCACAGAAAATGTGGAATTGGTGGACTGTGCATTTGGTAAAGTCCCCAAAGGTTGCCCACAGTCATATAACCGCCCCGTGCCATCAGGTCAGGATTACAAGACTTGTGCCAATGCACCCTCTCAGCCGCAGCTTCCCCTGTCTTGCCACGTATTGAGGCGAAGGTCGATTCTCCCTACCCTCAGTGCCGAGGAGCAGGAACATATTGACGTCATGAAGATCACCTGGTCGGCAGCACGCTATCTGGAGCAGTCCACACGTGGTCACGAGGAGTCCGTACGGGAGTCTGCAAATGAGCTGCGTAAACTGCGCTTGACCAGTCATTTCAAGGAGATCTGCAAGTTTGTACCAGGAAGGAGCAATGCGGAGCACCTGATATTCAAGATGCAGAAAGGATTGTCCAAGATGGCAGAGATGGAAGTGGAAACGAAGGCCGAAACACTTCGTGAATACTGTAAGCATTTGTGTGTCAACTGGTACCCCTGTGGCTTGGTTGTCAGTCCGATATCTCCTTGGCTGGGGGTGATGCCCGACGGGTTGGTGTACGACCCCAAGGAAACGCCCAGTTTCGGGCTGGTGCACGTCGTGTGCATCAGGTTGCGTAGCTTCACAGAGTGCAAGTTTCTGTCCTGGAAGGATGGAGTCTTGGCACTGAAGCGCACGCACTCGCATCACTGGGACATCCAAGCAGAGATGATGGTGACGGGCACCGACTGGTGTGATCTGTTGGTGTTGTCCCAGGAAGACATACTGGTTCAGCGCATCTACCGGGACAAGCCTTTGATCAAGGCCATGAAGGAGAAGTTGGATGATTTCTTTTTCTTTTACTACCTGCCATGTCTGTTTTGACCAGATGTCACAGCTTGAGCATTGTCACACTGCTGCTATACACAACTTTCTGTAGGTTGAGTTTCAACAATGCTACTGCTTGAATGTTTTTACCCATTCACTCATGTTCTCCATTTGTTTCAGGAGGTTTGTTTTTGGTAATGTTCCGTCACTTTATTTTTTTTAATTGAAGTATGTTTATTAGCCAAGCATATATTTAGATTTTTGTATTTTCTTTTACTTTGAAAGGACTGTTGAGGCAGGTCCTGTATACAATTCAGAACTGAAGTTTAGTTGCTATGTTTACCCCTCTTACTACTCTCCAAAGGGGTCCTGTCATTGGGCTGCATCTACGCTAAAGATTCTTGTTGTGTGATTAATCTGTGGATAATTTACTTGATTCTTTTTTCAAACTAAGAAAATGTTTCAATGTGTCTACCTCAATTTCCCAGAGCTGACATTGATTATGTCTGACGTTATTCAGTTGCGTATCAGACAAGACTTAAGAAAACCAGCAAAAACACACATTTGAGAAGCTGGGATGTGGGAATGCATTTGGTATTTTCCTAAAATGATGTACATGGTTGATTATCAAAATGGTTGCAGTTGTTCCCCAGTATATTCTGGTAATTTCTGTATTCCATGACAGATGTGTAAGTCCACCTTTTCAAGTGAGACCGCTACAATACTTTTCTTATGATTGTTTTTTTTAATAATAAAAAAGGTTTAATAAGGTTTAATATTACTTTTGGTTTATTTGTCAATCATTTATATTGTTAATTGTAACATACAGCACCCAAACAATGTAAACCCAATGTCAAAACATAAGGGCTGGTCCTCCGCTCCTGTAGGGGGCGCGATGTTCACTCACTCACTATGTAGACCGAAGAACTTTTTTTTTTTTTTTTTTTTTTTTAATACAATTGTCATTGGAAACGCTTTGTCATGTTTCACATCCACCCAGCGCGCGCGTGTGCGATAGACAATCATTAGTCAGCAGTAGTCACAATTTGTCACATGTCCACTTCGGCCCGTTTGCAGATTAACCGGATGCAGTCGTTTTGAAATTACCAGCTCGCATCTCTCAGAGAGCCGCACACTCTGTTCTCGTCAAGTCGACCTTGGGTCCCTGCTTTCCTAACACCTTGTTTTATGTATTTTTCTCTCTATTTTTTTTAAATGAAAATGGCTTTTAATAAAACATACATCAGTATTGGTTATGCATCTGTCGGTATGCTCATGGGTTTTTCTGCTTTCCTGGTGTGGAACATCGCGTTCAAGCAGCCGTGGACTGCAGCCATGGGAGGACTGTCAGGTAAACACTGCGTTTGTCTGCAACAAGTTCTTCCTAGCGGGTGTTCTAGTAATCCACAGGTGTCCTTTACATGCGTTTATTGTGCGGTTAGTAAACCTAATGATTGCAAAGCGACCCTCCAGGTAGAGATCACAGGGGGAAACTTGTTTTTGAAGGGCAGAGATGTCGAACAAGTCAAATTATTATTGTTTTTAATATGAGGGCATTATATCCTGCTGCAGATTCTGGACAGGTTTCAGCTTGTCATGTTAACAAGGGGCCACTGATCCCCATACACCAACAGACCTGTTATTGATGGCAATTAAAACATTAGAACTTTTATAAAACTGTAGAAATCTCAAAAGATGGGTCACATGTTACAAATGAGTGGGATATTAGTTTTTTATGGGTTATATAATGTTACAATAGAAATATTTAAAGGACAGAATCAGTGTTTTGCATGTCCCACATAAATTGGCTGTACTTAGTCATAATTTACAATTTTTCAAAGCATGTTCTAGTGTTTTTCATTTTTGAACGGTGTTCATTTTTACCACCTTTCACGCAGCTTTTTGTTCATCATTAATCTCAGGTTTTCCAAGTTTACTTTTGTATCGGGCTTAAGTCGACAGAAACCACTGTTTGCTCAGATTGTAAGGCACACAATTGTGTAAAACTGATGTTTGCAAGCTTTATGCAGTTATGCAATGGTATATGTGAAGTGTTGAAGTGTGTTGGATCTGACCTTTGAGCCAATGTGGAGGTTTCCAAGTCCACATTTATAACCTCTCGTCAGTTCACAGGATGAACTGTGTCAGATCAGTTCAGTTCCTTCTGTCCACACGGTCAGACTCCGTGAGGGTTGTTACTGCTTGGCTCTCTGGTAGCGCTGTGTAAAAAATAACAAAAATAAAAATGAGAACAAGAAGAAAGAAGTGTGATTCATTAGCTCCGCAATTGGGAACATGCTGTGTCATGGTTTTCCTGAAGTTGCACAGTCACCCCTCATGGGTCTCGTGGTATCAATTTGTTCTTAAAACAGTGTTCTGTCTAAAAAGTGGTTTAGCCTTCTGAAAGCAAGTCTGTCTTTGTCCCTCAGGTGTGCTGGCACTTTGGACCCTGATCACTCATGTCATGTACCTGAAGGACTACTGGAGGACCTGGCTGAAGGGCCTCAAGTTCTTCTTATTCATCGGGGTCTTCTTCTCCCTGTTGGCAGTCCTGGCCTTCATCATTTTCCTGTCGATTGCCATCGGCAACAAGGAGTGTAAGTTGTTCTACACTGCTTTCCTGTATTACATAATTCGGTGTGTGCACTGTCCGTCAACAAATATGTGTTTTGTGTCCTCTGGTATGGTTTAATCAGACCAGCTGCTGTTTGTCATCACACATGACTAACTTCCACAACAAATACGGGTGATTTTCAACAGAGAAAAGATCAAATACAAAAGATTGAATGTTGTTTGCTGTTCTCTAAACTGCTCCTGCAGCAGTTGTTTGGCAGTAGCACAACCTCTCTCTAGAACAATATTAGGAAGCTGCGTATGAAATCCCATGGCTGACCCCTTGTAAACTGCTCAAGATAATACAAACGCCCCCTTTTACTGTGAGTTTTCTTGCAATTTTTTTTCTTTATGAATCTACCCTGTGAGGTTTGCATTTGAACAAGGAGAGATGAGATTGCAGCAAACCTAAGCGATCTCCCGATGTTTGATTATTGCCACGACAAGGTTTGAAGGACTTCTGACTTTGTCACCTTATGGACGTATGTCTTGTTGAGATTTATATCATACGGATTAATAATATGATATGCTTTTCAATGAGTGAAGAGACCTCCTGCCATGAGGGTTGATCATTCTGTCCATCTGAAAAACGGTTACTGTCATAGGCCACAGTGGAAGCTGCTATCTCTGTCTCCTTTTCCCTCCTTAAGAGATCTGCTTCTTCCAACGCATGAGCCTTCGTTAATGCAGCAGCAGGAGCCATGTCTCTGCTTTAATGCGTGCAGCTGAAGAAGATGTATTGCTCTTGGAGATTTGTGACTTGTGTTTGATTTAACATGTGACATGCTGTATTGAGGTTCCACGTCTCTGTCACCAGCAGCAGGGCTCAGGAACACTGCATGCTTTCTGCCTTACCTTTGCGTAATAACACCAGAAGAGCCATATGCACTTGTTTTGCTTCACAGACAAGTGAAAACTGGTGAAAAAATTCACCTAATTTACATTCTTCATCACTCAAACCAACAATGTTTTTTCTTCGCTGAAACTATTTGGTAAATTTAGTCTCTTTTCCTTTTTAAATTGAAACGAAAAGTTGCACACAAATGAACGATGACGTTTGTGTGCACTGAACACACAACGTTGGCCGCCACAGCTGGTCCGACGTCCCGGTAACAGCACAGTAACACCCCGGTGGCTCCGTAGAGGTCGTCCAACAACGATCTGGCCCATGAGCCTCAATTAAGCAGTTTTTTCCCCCTAATTGTAGTGACTTTATGTCCTATAATTTAGCCGGTCGTGGCTGCTAAACGATACACAAAGTTATCAATACTTCATATCAGTGTCCGTCACTTCTAATACGTTTGATGTCACAGTTAAAACACAGTCGACACAATGTTAAGTCAAAAACGGGTTGCTCAACTCAAACTGCTAATATGGACACAGGAGTGCTCTAGAGGTGTCCTAAGTTTGTAAAGAGTACGATCCTATGGTAACAGATTTGACCCCCACCTTCTGAGACAAGTCCAACATATCCTTAGTTGCAGTGAATAATAATGTGTGTAGTTCAGAAATAGTGTTAGCCCTCTATTTAATAAATGGTTTAAATTAATGTAGAGGCTGTCACTGTCTCACTTTACAATTAGATTAAGTCGTGTTATAAATGCCTCTTATTTGTCACTTTCGAGGAGGAACTTTTATTTTGCTAAGTTGGATCTTTAAAGCTTTCTTAAGTGTTATTTGTAAAAGTCTATTCAAGTGGGCCCAGGTCTTATCACCCAACATCGGAGGCCGACCTCTCTGATGCTCTTGTGGCTGAATAGGAGCAGATCCCTGCAGCCATGTTTTCTTGTGGTGGGCCTTTGCAGAATCGTGGCGGCTGTTCAAGCTGCAGATTAGTGACCATGGTCTGTCTCTCCCTCCCACAGCCCTGACCAACCCCCAGAGTCTCTACCTGTCCTGTGTGTGGAGCTTCATGAGCCTCAAGTGGTCCTTCCTGCTCGCCTTGTCCGCTCACCGCTACCGCAAAGAGTTTGCGGACATCAGCATCCTCAGTGACTTTTAAGGGCACTTGAACATCCTGCAGTGACTACACAGACTTTGGAGTAGCCTACAAGCGCATTGCTGGCTTCCGAGCCCAAGAGCCCAAAGGTGATGGAGGACATTTTAAGAGGAGTCAGAGGAAAAGGTGAAATACTTTGTATGTATGAGCACCCTGATCCTGGTTACACCCTTGCCTTCTCAGCCCAAACCTCCTCCTCCTCCTCCTCCTCCTTTTTTATTATGTGACTTTTTGCTGACTTGGCTGCTTCAGCGATAAAACCAGCCCTATATTTTATATGACCCTTGATAGATTTTCACTTCCTCTGCACCCTGCTTAGTCATGCATCTGCACAATTTCCTCATAACAAAATTATCCAAAATATGGTCATGTTTTGTATGACTCAGTGAAGGGAATTACCGGGTCCGTCTACAACGACTCTTCAGTGGTAATAATCAGTTGCAGTTTCATGCTGTAGTCACTAGAGGGTGCCATCTTTCCAACAGTTGAACACCATGTACAGTATGTGCGCTTGTCATCCCAACTTACAGCGTTAGCGTTGAATGAATTATGAAGACTTGCACACGTTGCACACGCAGCAGTCAAATGAATGAAATCTGCACGTCACAACGCAGCGGTCCCATGTTGAACATACTTCCAAGCGCCGCGTTAACCCAGTGTGTCTGGGGTTTGCAGAGGGCAGGTCACCCAAAATCCTGCAGCATCGACATGAATGCGTCATTGTAATAAGCACCACATGTCCTGGTTTGATGTATTTGTGAACCACGCAGGGGCATTTTTAATGTAAAGAATGATTTTTGTATTATTTTTTATCAGTGGTACAAACAGGGCCCTCATTTGTGGCTCTACACCTGGACAGTAGTGACACCGCCAACGGGCATGAATGTTGTTGTCTTCATCGGAACCATTTTTGACCTTTTTATTGTTGCTTAATGAGATTATTTTGGCTGTATTCAGTTTATCTCTGTACTTGTTAGAAATGAAGAATGGTATCAAGTATCCACATGAATCACTTGACTGAACGTGCGAGTGTGTGTTTGTATCCGCGTGTATCTGAGACTTATGTTAATAAAATGTTTTTGACATCCCCTGTGCATCGGTGTGGATAACAACTGTTCCTCTTTTTTCTTTTTCTTTTTACACTTTCTGATTAGAACGCGCTACATATCCTTCTTCCTCCTAAGACCGGGTCACAAGGGTCAGTGTTGGGCATTAGAGTGGGATTTGCGCCCTGAGAGGAATGAACCATTTCCCCCCACCCACCCACCAGAGCCACATTTATGATGAAAAAAAAAAAACACCCTACAGCATTGCAATCGCAACAGTGAATGCAGGTCAATAAGCTGCACTTTGAAGTCAGGCAATTATTCCATCCATCCACATTTTTATTTTGCCCCTCAAAGGGAAGTTTTGGGGGGTGGGGTGCAGAGCATTTTTAGTGTATGATTTTGTTAAGGCGGCCACCTGATATAGGAGGACTTTGAAGTTGATGTGAAAAATATGTGACTTAAATATTACAGCGCTATATCAGTGTTTGGTGCATTAGAACTCGTTAAGTTATTAATTTACTGGATAATAGCTGGTGGAGAAAATGTGTCTCTTGAACCCTGCAGCTGTTAAATAAAAACTCCTTTCGAAGTGTAAAGGAAAGTGACCCTGGCACAGTGTTTCATTATTTACAAGCAGTATCAGTAACTTTGATCCTTAAGCAGCCACTATCATTATTTCACCCTCTTTGTTGCTTTCCTGCATCCTTCCTCTGTGTTTTAAAGGACATTTTTGGTGGTACTTATATCTTAATTGCATTACACTGGTTTGTTTGTAAGCCCCCAGAGTCTCATTGCATCAAGGTAATTGCGATGTTGTGGTTAAATCACCATGGCAACATTTTTTTTATCTGGCCATTATAAACTTCAACATTAAGAAACTGAAAAACAATCCGGCTCACTTTCCACTGAGCAAGCTGGGGGCTTTGGAACCAAATGCGTCCTATTAAGTTTATACACCAGCCTGTAAAACGTGTGTGTGTGTGTGTGTGTGTGTGTGTGTGTGTGTGTGTTTGTGTGGTATGTAAAGAGAGGGAGGGGTCTTGTTTTATTCAATTATGGGACTCCTTTCTACCCAAATCAAGGAAGGAAGTTGTCTCAAGTGTTGACTGGCAGTCTGGCAGAAGTGCGGTGAGACTGGAAACAAAAGTTTATACATTTAAATAACACAACTATATCCTAAACATCCTGTATAATTAGATGCTTCGGAGGAACAGCAGCTGAATCAACATCTATAGCAAACAACCTATAGGGGAAATGATTCCGTTGTTTTTAAGCACATGCGCACCTTTACTGCAGATGATCATCAGAAAAGGACAGTAATGCACTGCATCTTTATGAGCATCCGCCGTCACCTGTTTCCGTGCACTCGCTCACACATCAAGTAGTTGTATCTATACTTATAACTGTACTCAAGGACAGATTTGTGTTTATCTAAGTATTTCTATTTTACCGTACTTTATACTTCTACAACATCTCAGAGGAAAAGTTGAACTTTTTGCTCCACTACATTTGTTTGACAGATGTTGTTACACGTTTCAGATTCATATTTTATATACAAAACTTACTTTGGGATTTTTAGACATGATGCATTGTTATAGATAAATATCAGTTTATGATGCAGTTAAAATAAGCCTATAATATCCTGAATAACTGCAACATTAAAGTACTCCTTACATATTGTTGCATAAATAATCATGACAATTACAGAACTGACACGGGCCATCATTTTTCAATGATGAATAAGTGTTCCGTGACAATATCGCACTGTTCTCTTCATGAAAAGTAAACAAATAGCAAATACTGTATTTAAAGTAGTTATTAAGAGGCAGAATATATTATCTTATTAGATTATACAGAAGCAGCATGTTCATGTTGCCGTCATGGAGCTAATTTGATCTACTTTTCTGAGTCGTTTAAACGCATCATATTTTCTAGGTTTATCTGATGTTTTGTATGTAAAATGATCTTCAAAGTAACCAGTAACTGTATTTTCTCAAGAAACATGTCCCTATAAGAGATGTTGTGGGGTAGAGGGTCAAAAGTAATGGAAATACAAGCACAAGTGCTTCAAAATTGTACTCGAGTAAAAGTACCCAGTTACTTTCCACCAGCAGTACAGGCTGAACAGGGATTCACGGCTTCTACTGATGTCCGTGATGCACGCTGGCTAACAGTTGCGTTGGGAAATTATGAACATTTGTATTAATGACACAATGAAGCATTTGATCTAAAAAAAGACACGTCAGGAAGAAAAAGTCTAAATGAAAAGCAAACATCTTGAATTGGTCGAGAACCAGATGGCCTCTCTGACATTAAGAAGCCGCTTTGGCATTTTAAGAAGGCAGTCCCAGAATGATTTCCGAGGAACTTCCGCAAAGGCGAGGTACAAAGCCCACAGATATTTACGCAATATCCATCGCAATTTACTGTTTTATTTACAAACTGAAACATATGCCTCCCGACCTTTTGCAGCCCCCCCCCCCCCCCATCTCTCCTTATTATCACGCTGATTTACTGCGTCAGGATTTCTCCCACCATCTCTGCTGCTGACTCTCCTTTCTCTGTCTCGGTGTTATCTGCGTCATCCTCTCTCATCACTCGTCCAAAATCCCCCTGCAGACCTGCCCGTTAACAGCACATGCCCTACCTTAACACCCAGCAGTGGGGTTTTTTATCCCCTCTGTCCCTGGTTTTTCTGTGCACAATGCTGTCCGTGCCTCTGGGACCACTGTGAGCTCGCATCTGAAACATTTTAGAGAGACACATATTTGCTGTTTTAGAGCACAAAGGGATCTGCCATGGCAGAGGCCGTTTGAAGTGGCTTCACAGGGGGAACCAGAACCAGAGCGAGGGATTTGGGAAACCATAAAGAAACGTTCGCGCAATGTAACTTTTTTTGGTGAATTCATCTAATCTAATGGAAGTGGGGATTGATTCAATGTGAAGGCGCGCCCCTTTGAAGCCGGCCCTGTTGATGTTCCTAATGCAATAGCTCTGTTGTAGAAACGCATGCATTCCTCTCTACCTTGCACACAGTGCTTCACTGTGAGTTTGACAGGAGTGGATGCGTGATAGTGCCTAATCCAGCAGATCCCAGGTTGACACTGCTTCCAGTAACCGGTATTTGAAGTGTGAGATGGGAGACGGCGATATTTGACTCCCTGCGATCTCCTCATCTGAAGACATATGTTGAAATTCACTTGTGGGCTAGGTTTGCTCTGGTTTTTTCGAAGAAGGAGCCTAAAAGGTGTTTCATTGCCCTCAATACATGAAGATGCTCAGATTTAAAGCAGCAGATTTACCATTTACCTGCGTGGTTTTCCTTTCCCATCATCTCTTATTCCACTGGTGTGAATACTGTGTCCTTTAGTGTGCTGTCAGTGTTTCAGGTGCTCCTGCAAGCAGCAGTCATGTGGCTTGATAAGCTCATGGGTTCACACTGAAACAGCGGCCACATGGTCAGGTCCGATCTGCTGACTCACCAACGCCAACAGTCTTATTGGTGTTTACAAAGAAAACAAACCTAAAACATTGAATCTGAATAGCTGACTCAGCAGGGAAAATTACTTTCATGTGCTGATTTTCTATTTAAAGTACTCAATCATGTCACCCCGTTTCCGCTCAACTCATCAGTCAGCGTTATTTACTGAAATAAGCAGTGTGGGTTTCTTCTTCTTCTTCTTCTTCTTCTTCTTCTTCTTCTTCTTCTTCTTCTTCTTCTTCTTCTTCTTCTTCTTCTTCTTCTTCTTCTTCTTCTTCTTCAGTTCGTCATACAGCAATTTTTTTTTGATTTTCCTTTTATACACATAGAAGTTACTGTCCAGCTGTTTTTCTTTTTTGGGGTAGACCATGTGTCAGATTATTGCATGCACACAGAGATCATATGACCCGCTGTGTGCACATATGGAAACGTGTGACGCAACATTCAAGCAAATTTACACATGCATGCACACACATCTAGCACATCAAACACGGACAAACACCATAAAGAAACGTGATTATCACATTTTCAATCAGGCATCCTTTAGGCTTCAACTAATGGCTTTATTTACACTTAATTAATAACTTACTAATACTTTGTAGAAATGTTATGGGTTGCCAGATTGTGACTAATTGAACATCTGACTTTTTGGGAAAAGGTTTTCATTAATGATTCCCTTAATTTACAGCATGATGACCAAAATTTGTTTTCTTTTTAATGGATTACTGGATGGAATATAAATGTGATTTATGAAGCTTTCAAAGCCCTTTATTAAGCCTTATAAGAGTGGTACTGACATGTGTGTCTGCACATTGCTATTACTGCTTCTTCCATGGATGTCCCAGAATAAGCCACACAAGGCTTTATCCAGCATAACCTGCTGCTCAGCGTTCACCAGCCCAGCATGCTGTATCCAGCTATGAGCTCCGCTGAGACTGTTTGCAATGTGCCATGGACGAACCCCAGCACTTAAACACTGTAATCAGAGCCAGAGCAGGATATTGGCTAAATTACACATGAAAGCAGGGACATTTGAAGGAAGCTTGAGCGCTAAATATTACGATAAATTACGATCTAATACGAGAAGATAAGCCACAGCTAAACAAGAATAATACAGGCTTGCACGCAGAACGGGAAGGAAGTGTTTTTAATGTAGGATTGCAACTTTTATATTTGGGAAAATCACTTATGTTAAAGGTTTCTCAACTCAAGGTCCAGTTAGTTGCTGTGCTGGGGCTTTCAGTCAAATCTTCATCAGGGGATGGATGTTGTGATGGAAATGCAGATTCCATTAAAAAAATGACTTTTTATACAATTCAAACATATTTCTCAACATTAAATATTAATGACTGAATAAGCAACAGTCAAAAAAACAATCCATATTATTTATTCAGAGTTTAACATGCATAATAGATTATTTATAAGGTTTGTGTGGGTGTGGTTTGATCAGGTTTGATTGACAGGCCTGGCAACGTGAGCAAACTGCCCTTCAACTGTCATATTTTGATTCAAATACTGTGAATAGTACACAGATGTAAAACACCTTTCTCCATATAATTCCAGATCACACCGCAGACAGAAATCTCTCATGTGGAAAAACCTCCAACTTTGTCAAAAACATGTCACGCCACTCAGAGGAAGCTGACTGAGAAAATTGCTTTTCAGGAATTCTTCATTTTGTAGTTCAGTATCAATTAGTTATAATCTCTATTAACATGTGCTCCACTCCACTTTGTAGGCTATATAATCTATTTATGAACTGGATTTGTCATGTGAAATAATGGAGTAGGTCTGACATTCTGGCAAATGCACTTGTGGCTTTCTTGCTGAGAGTCTGATGAGAAGATCGATGACACGCTCTCGTTTGAGGGTGATTTCAATCTTCTCATCGAACTCTTGAGGTGAAAATTCCGTGTCGGGTGTTTGTCAAACTTTGAGCCCTACGCAGTTTGCATTATCATCCACACTTCTTGCCACCCCCTCCACTAAACCCAGTCCCATCACCACCATCCCCCCACATACTATGCACCTTCACCCCTTCATCCCCCCACCTCGCTCCTCCCGAACCCCTCTAAGTGGATACCCCACAGGAAGGGCTTCTCCAGGGGGGAAATGGGTCCCAGATGTCTGCCTTTGTGCCACTATAGGCTCCTCGGGAGGGATGGAGCCATGGACGGGTGGGTATGGGGTGGAGGAGGGTGTAGTGCGCTGTGTGCAAACATCAATAACGGCAGCCAGGAGGGTGAAGAAACTCCCGGGGTGAAGGTGAGGAGGAATTTAATGATTAGTTCCTTTTGTCAAGCCAGCGTGTATTTCCAAACACATCATTTATGATTGGTCACACCACCGTGCTCCTACCAGCTGAGCACGTCACTGCGGCGCTTCAACCCTTTGCCGTGTGACGGTAATTGAATTGACTGGACTGCAAACTTAAAGAAACCGTTTTTTTCTTCTTTCCCCCCCGAGAACTTCAAAAGTTTCAACATGGCCGCTCCTCAGTGCAGTATTTCAATCCTTACCAAACCATATGTTGTAGAGACAGAAACAGACAATACATCGGCCTTCTTTGATATCCAAGCCCCCCTGTGTGTGCGTGCATGTGTGTATGTGCGTGCTTGTGTAAGCCAATGTACCCCGATATATATATATTGATATGTGTATAATCTATTTTCAGCTCCAGAAAGGGTTAATTACGACCCCTGTGGAAATAAAACGAAGACGAGAGCACGGCCTGAGTGTTTAGTGAAACATTATGTCAAGACTCTGACAAGGAAATGAAATGTGCAACATCAATCAGCCTATGAGGACAGAGATCAAACAAGCCTCCACACTCCTGCATCTGGTTCTGTTTGGACAGCCTCACTTTTTTCCCCCTTCTCCGTCTCCTTTCTTCTCCTTTTCTTCTCCCCTTTTCTTATTCTTCTCCCATTCTCTCTCTCTCCTCTCTCTCTCCCTTTCTGTTCTTCTATGTGCCACGACATTCCTGTTGGCCTACTGGTTTCGTTAGCTCATTTTTTCCATGATGGTGGCACGGAGCCACGTTTTCGCTAAAGGTAAGCGGCAGCTCCCGAGATTAGCCCCGGTAACAATGACTTTCCTGTCCCTCTGCTGTCTCCACCAGAGCTCCCAATAAGCCCCGAACTCTAATACCAGTTAATCTCTGGAGTTGACTTGGCCTGTTATGTAAATACAACCTCATATAATTCACTGTCTCTGTCCATAGCCTTTGCTTTGATGGCCAGATGAGGGCTTTTTTTTTTCTTCTTCTTCTTCTTCTTCTTCTTCTTCTTCTTCTTCTTCTTCTTCCAAGTTGATTGAACCCAACTGGGATCGAGCTACTTTCCGCTCAACGTCCCAACGAATGAAATGTAAACCAGTGCAATCACGAGGCTCATCAAAAATCTTCTGAGCTGCTCTCCGCACACACGGCCCTTCAAATACCACGGCAATCACACCGAAATTGTCGGCTAGAAGCCGTCAATTAGCGTGTCGGGAACGCAAACGAGTGTTTGGTTTAGTTACAACCCAGGAAACCTTTGTTAGTAAATAATACAAGTGTCTGAATGTCATGTCTCATGCGTCATCACCTAACATCACTGGACCGTGGCATACATTTGTTTTGGAGACATCAAAGAGGCAATAACTCTTTTTTTTAAGTGTTTGGAGGTGTTGAAACGTAAAGGCTACCATTAAGTATGCTGTCATCAAAAAGTACAACGTTTCTGCAGCTCGGACCGGTGGAAGACTTTGCACAAGAATTTCTCTGCAGCGAGCCGCTCGTGAGTCACTCATGTTTGTGACGCATGAAAAGTCCAAACGGACACAATGTTGGGAAACAGGTCTGGATCCGGGGGTAGATTTACGCATTTAGTCATTACGATGAGCCTGAGCCAACGTCTCGTCATTTTTCTCAAGAAGACCCGTGTGCTGTGTCATGACGGCCGACGTGTAGAAAACGCCTCTAAGTGGCTGCAGACCCAGATGGGTTCGCGGTGTGGAGGTGGAACATGTGTCGGCCCGGCCCCGAGGCCATGGATAGCACAATTAGGTGCTCTCTCACCTCTGCAGACTGAGGTCACTGGGCCACTGAGGTCAGGGGTTATTTAGGGTCCTGTCTGTGCTCCCTTCCAACTCCCAACATAGAGGACTAGCAGCAGCTGACGTCACCGTTCTAAAGCAAACACTGGTTCGGTGTTTGATAACAGATGCCTTTGGAGGTTTTTAATGTACAGAAACAGTGGTATGTCCCCAAAAAATTCAATTATTTCCAAGATGCATACTTGCACATCCTCTCACCCCCCCCCCCCCCCCAAGAGCTACAAAAATATTTATTTAAAAAAACTTTTTTTTTTGGTTTGCAGGAGTTAACAGCCTTCATAAAAATAAATTCTACACACCATACACCACAAAGCATTGTTTCACCTATAAATTCAATGTTTTTATTCTGCAGTATTTAACAGATCTTTTTTTTTTCTGTATTGTCAGGTTGTCCTACCACCAACAGACCAACGTTAGTTATTAAACTTGTTCTCAAATTAAAGGAAAAAACTACAAAACTTTTAGCACTACATCGACGCACATGATTGATGTTGTACAATAAAAGCTGTTCAGAATGTACGTTCGTAGAAAATACTTACTTAAAACTAATTAATGAGTTTAAAATTTAACTTTTACACTGATGCCTGTCAGAAATAAAAGGTTTGGATTTATTTCTGTCCTAATAATGATTTGATGAACTAGAATGCAGAAACAAGGGGTGCATGCCGACTGACGCTCCGGCCCCAAATCTGGAATCCATAAAGCCTCAGACATCCCTGCAACCTTAGACACAACACTTCTTATTGGCTGAGAGGTCCACTTACCCCCTTCCTCTATCACCCGCCCAGCTAACGCCGCTTCCTGCTTCTCTGCCTGGCTCAGGCCGGACCACGCCCTCTGGAAGTTCGCTTAGCCAAAGAGAACTGCCCGCAGGCCTTGTGTTAGCGTTCGGGTATAAAAGAGGCGGAGGTGGACCTGCCTGTCAGATGGTTTGTTGTTGTTCTGTCTGCCAGGTTGAGAGGGGAATGTGAAAGTGAGAAATTTAGCAAGGTAACCAGGAAACAGTACAGCCACTTCGACATCCAATCCGATGGAGCTTCTGAAGCCGTAACTTTCTTTGACAACACAGAATACTTGTTGCTGCACAAAATCGTCAAGTTGAGGTCCGCTGTCGACGGGAGGAGAGCATCACAGCGTCTTTGCAGTGGAGGCTGAACGGTTGTTGGTGGACAGTACAATGAGAGAAGAGGTCTCCTGCACCAACTCCCCCGAAGGAGGTCTGGGGGCCAGCGAAGAGGAACTGGAAAGAGGATCGAAGAAGCAGCAAGGGGGAAATCGAAAGCGCTCCCCTTACCCCAAGAAGGACAGCCTCAGTCAGGCGGAGGAGAGCAGCACCGGCAGCCCAAGCAGCCTGCTGCCGGCTGGTCCCAAGAAGGTGAAGAAAAGCCCCACGACGGTGGTGTCGTTGGCCCCCACGTCGCTGGGCCCCAGGCTGGACCAGCCCTTCGAGGACCTCCACTCTCAGCGCGTCATCGCCAACGTGCGGGAGCGCCAACGCACTCAGTCCCTGAATGACGCCTTCTCCTCCCTACGCAAAATTATCCCCACGCTACCTTCAGATAAGCTGAGCAAGATCCAGATCCTGAAGCTGGCCTCACGCTACATCGACTTCCTCTACCAGGTGCTGCAGAGCGATGAGATGGACGCCAAGCTTGCCAGCTGCAACTACCTGGCCCACGAAAGACTGAGCTACGCCTTCTCCGTGTGGAGGATGGAGGGGGCCTGGGCCATGTCCGCCAGCCACTAGGATCCCATCGAACTTCTCTCCAAAACCTTTTGTGTCCACACCTCCACCCCACCACCTGTGTCTGTGTTTGCACCCGTTTCCTGAACCTCTGAAATTCTTCCCCTTTTGCTCCGATCTTAACTTATTCATCTCAGACCTTTGCATACATCCCTGCTCCATCTCTTTGCTCCATAATGGTTCAACTCCATTGCTAAACCAGTGTAACATCTGGAGTGCGATCTTTGCGACTCCAACCTGTCACAGTTCGCCCTGTTTCCCTCCTTTGTTTCCACGTCTACTGCTCTCCCTTGTCTGTCCTACAGTTTAGTGCAGTGCAACAAGATGCTCCACCGCAGCCCCTCAGGTATGGACCAAATATAACACACACACACACACACACACACACACACACACACACACACACACTTACACAAACCGCATGAACACGTACAGAAATCATACAAACATGCACACGTGTACACGCATCATGTCATCAGCACGTGTCTTGATATTTCTTTCCATGATCCAAAATAGTCTCATGATTGCTTCAGTACGTTATTTATAACAATGAAGAAGAAATGCCGCTCTTCACAAACAAAACACAGAGGCAGGAATTAAGAAAAACAAATCTGTGCTTTAAGTATTCTGTTCAAATATAAGCAAAGAAAAAAAAACAAAGGTTCTAAGCTTTTATATTATTTATATTTATAAATCATTGTGCAACATATTATGGAAATACAGGTCACAGATGTATTCAGACTAAAGAATTTAAAGAAGTTATAACGTACATTTATAACTACACATAAACTAACATTATTTATATGTAGAATTGTAAACTATTAAAATGACTTATGGTCCTACATATTAGTTTTGCATTCATGTTTGTAAATGAAAGAAATAACTGTTTCTTGTATGCAAATATACAAATAAGGTATATAATAACATTTAGAAAAAAGTCATGCCAGTTTTACTATAATAATAATTATTTATCTAATTCTGATGATTTAATGGATATATGTTTAGTTCAAACGTAACATATTATATGTAGTTAAAAATGACTGAATCAATTCTCTTCAGTTGTTATATAAATAGAGATTTATTATCTCTAAAACTGCTGAAGCTATTTTCTTCTTTCTCTTTTCTCTATTTTACTGATTGTAAATTGTAAAATTGTAAATAAAAAAAAATGTTATGTATATTTGCTCAGATAATGAAGTAAGTCATCAAATCAAATGTTTGTTCTGTCAGTTTGTGCAAATTATTCCTCCAGTTTGGGTGCAACTCAAACTCAAAATGTCAGTGTCAATAGATATTACCTGTTATTTATTTTACAAAAGTCATTCAAAAATTAACAGAAATGATAACAAAACCTGATCTGATCTCTTAACACATGTAATACAGAGGTT
Source organism: Eutrigla gurnardus (assembly GCF_963514095.1). Taxonomy (NCBI): domain Eukaryota; kingdom Metazoa; phylum Chordata; class Actinopteri; order Perciformes; family Triglidae; genus Eutrigla; species Eutrigla gurnardus. Next base: position 16,235,505 of record NC_139916.1, on the reverse strand, counting down.
TTTAATGTAGGATTGGAATACAAAATGACAAACATATTTTAAAATCAAAGTATCAAGTATCAAAAAATTAGTAAATAAAAATGGAAGAAATCCTCATGTCATGGCCATAATAAATAACATCAAAATAACACTATTAGTAATTAGTAAAGTAACAATTGACGTAAAACAAAATCAAAGGTAGAGTATAGTTTCAAAAAAAGCATTTTTAAACACTTTGGTTGTTTCACTTCATTGACTAAACTGAACTAACAGCACCTTATCATCATCGTAATCTAAACTCTCCAGTGTTTGACAGACCTCTGATGTATTTAAGACAAATGTTTTCCTCCAGAATCTGTAGGATCGACTTCACACAAGGTCTGCTTTTTTTCAACTGTTTTAACAGACACCAGATTGCTGCACAGGTAGAGCATGAAAGGAGGGAAAAAAGGGAGAGTGAGGATAAATAAGTGGAGGCACATCTCTCTCTCTCTCTCTCTCTCTCTCTCTCTCTCTCTCTCTCTCTCTCTCTCTCTCTCTCTCTCTCTCTCCCTCTCTCTCTCTCTCCCCTGCAGCCTTGCCCTCTCTCCTAGGGATCTTGTATCGTGCAATCAGGCCCTGCCGGGGCCCAGACAAGCAGGAACCTTTAGATTGGAAACAGTTGTGAGGTATTAGGAAGGTGTGTGTACCAGGGTTAGGGTCAGGCACACGGCCCTGTGTGTGTCAGCGCATGTACATGTGCAAGGGTCTGTGTGTGTGCGTGTGTGTGTGTGTGTTTTTGTAGTGAGCTTTAATTACCTGTGTCTCTGTGTGTTTATGTGAACACATCTGCAGATTCGTAAACAGGAATATACTTGCAGATGTTGCTCTGGCGATTTTATCAATGCCTTCCTCTGGTTTTAGTCTTTTAAGACTTACAGTTCCATGTTTTTGGAAAGAAAAGGCAACCAGAAAGACCTTCAAAATAAAATAACAACATGCGAGATAAGCATTTAAATTAAAAAGGGCAAATTTGTTAAGGTGTAGAAGTCAGTCTGTGTTACTGTTCTTTAAGAAATACACACCTTTTCATCAGGTAGATGGCAGGTCAGAGTAAACAGACATGTAAATGAATACAAGCTCGCACAGCATTCTCACAGTTATTGTAGTGAAGCACAAATAATACTGCAGGTTCTACTACACATAGCATACGTTACACTGTCCAGACACACACACACACACACACACACACTCATGCAGCCGCCGGCCATGTGCACACTGCAGGTGTTCCACCCCGTGTTATTATTAAACCTCCAGTGGCCTCAGCAGCAGACGTCGAGGGCTCCACTCAGTGCTGTGGATTGAATGCCAAGGCTCCTGCACGTGGTAGCGGAGTGTCCTTGAACGCAGCGCGGTAGTTATGACCTACCACTTTGCCTGCTCTGCCTGTTATCATCAGCTCTGCAGGGGCCGCCACAAAAAGTGCCAGAAATTCAAGGCCTGAAACTGACCTGAATGTCTATGTTTGGGAAAGACGATGAGGTTAGAAAGAGTCTGAACGGTATCAAAGGCAGAGTCTGCATGCATGAGTGTGTGTGTGTGTGTGTGTGTGTAGTGTAATTTATAACAGTGTGTGTATGAATGCGATAATGTCTGTCAGTGTCACACTTATATCTGAATACGCACAGAATGTCCATAATATCATCCAAATATTAAAAATAATTAATCCACATATCCTCTATGTTAGATAGTACATAGGAGATGGACAATATAATAACAATATATCAAGTGTACAATGTTCCATGTGAAGTGATTTAAGGCAGTTACTCATATCATTGTATTTGATTGCAGTTAAGAAGTTTCCTCTCAATACAGATTTTTACTAATTTACTAAAATAAGTAGATCCTTGGTCCAACCTGGGTTTTCGCCATCTGGATACTTCACGAAAAGTACAAGTATCCCTACTAGTCTGTATTTTCACTGAAGGAAGAAACTGTTATTTTCCTTGACACTTTAAAGCATGCACGCACACGCAAACATGCAACGTTTTGTACATTTTGATGAGCGTGATTTTAGGACGTGTGGGTGTCTGGCACAGGATGAAACTTTCAGAAAGAAAGTATTGTTCTGTTTGAGTTGGAGAAAACAATACCCTCTCTTCTGTTTATACTATAATCAAAATGCCTGTCACTGCTCTTTCCTCTGCCGGAACCCCTGGCTCTGCTGCATTCGTGTGTGTGTGTGTGTGTGTTTTAGATTTTAGACTGACCAGCTGCTGGATGCTCTGCTGTGCATATTAAATCTCTGGCTTTCACTTCGGACTGATCTGGGACCAGATGTATAGTCTTCTGCGGCTCATCTGCGTTTAAAAAAAAAAAAAAAAAAGTCTCATCCAGAGGTTGCAGCTTCTGATAGTCATCTTTATTTTTAGAGAGTGTGAGCCAAGCGCAGGTGGGATAGTGTGTGTTATTGAGTGTGCATTTCACTGCTGTATGCATATGTGCCTGTGCATTTTGTATCACAGCTGCAGGGTTAGAAAGACATGGAGGAATGACATCTAGTTTGACACGTAGACAACAAAAAGCCACATATTTTGGGTCCAAAATGCATCGGAATCTGTCAAACATTTACTCGCACAATTTGCTGAAACAGAAAAGGTTATGCGCAATTTAAAATAAAATAAAAGTGCAAAATGAAAAATGATTCTTTTCTGTGAATCTAGGTGGGCGATCTGGCAGACTCTGCCACTCAATAAAAACTACAATAGGCTATAGAAAGGCAACAACTAAATGCAGAAACAATGCAGACTTTAAGTTGCATTAAACTTGGGCTTTGATTTCATGAAAATCTGAAGGATTGTAACTTTAAATATTATATAAACAGATGAATGATTGGAAGCTTCAAAAGTAGCGTTTCTGTAAAGAATTAAAAAGCTAAGACGTACAGCAGATTAGAGGTCGCTTTGCACTGCATTATACGACAAAGAAAAGCTTTTGTCTGTCAATTTGCACATTCACACATTCGCGGCATTAAGAAAACCCTGAGACGGGCTCACACCCACAAACATACGCCTAACTCTTTCTTACTGACTCCTTCTTCTTCTTCCCCTGTGTGTCTTTCTTGAAGCCCGGAAAGGCACACTGTAATTAGGGTGAACTGAGAGCACTCCAGATGAAATGTTTGCTTGTTAAAACAAGAGAGGAGAAGTCAAAGAGCTGTCGGGATTTTTCCACTTCCCGCTAAACAGAAGTGTTTGTTTGTTTGTACACACATTCGACACGACATCTCAAAGACGCTCACTTCTTTTCTACACCAACCAGAATGACGCACACACGTATGAAATGACTTCTTATCTTGCTTCTCATGTTAACTCCTCGCTGTTTCTCATCTCTGCAGAAAAAAAAAGCGACAAATGGAAAATTCTCTACACTCAAAGAAGAAATGTGTTCCTGCCTCACCAGATAATACCCCCCAATTTCTTTTTTCTTTTTTTTTATTCCTTCGCTTCCTCCGGACACGTGCTCGACTCATGACACTGAGCTGTATTCTCGCAGCTCGACTTGAACAGTTCTGTTTCTGAAACACCAGCGAGGAGACACGGACAGTCAAGCACTGAACATTTTAAATGATTTAAAAAAAAAAAACAAGTGGAAAAAAACAAACAGCTGGCCTGCGTTGACAATGAAACAAAATGGCTGCTGGTTCGAGTGCCTTGGGTAACACGGTGATAACCATCGACCATCCGACTCCTTGCATCGGATGACTCGCTGCCAGACAGACTTTAAGATGACTAAGGATAATGGCACAGTGATGGTTAGAGGGCGGTCACAGCCAATGAATGTTTACAGCTAAAATGCTAATAAGCTAATCGCTCTGGCTCTCAGAAACCCCGTCTTGTGGGAAAAAGAGGAGCATGAGGAATCTGATGCAGATCTTCTATTTTGTTGTGCTGTAGTAACTGGATAGCTTTCTGTGTATGTGGAGAAGTGTATCTGTTTGTGAATTTGGTGTGTGCACACTGTATTACTTTAACTCAGCTCATGCATTACACTTGGCTTTAAATGAAAAACAACCATGGGAGAAATGTCTTCAACCATCGAACGCAGTTCAGCCACTATTCCACTTCTGTTTATTTTCACCATTTCTGCTATTAGTGAGCATTGCAGAAGGTTGCATTGTCATTTTCTTCCCCTGCCGCTTTAAGAGACCTTCGCAAACTTGCATCACTGAATAATGCAGGAAATCAAAGCAGAACGTTTCTTGTAAAAATGCGCCGGTGATGATGTGATGGTGAAGTAATTCCAATCATAAATATAGAGGATTCATTTGAAATCATAAGTAGTCTAAATACTGTTTGATCATGTATTGTTTTGCATTTTCTTTTGATAATCTTTATAGTGTCGGCTCCTGTGGACAATAAAACTTTTCTTGATGCTGCATATTGAGTGTAAAATGTTGATAGTCAAAGGAATAATGCATCGCGTGTCGGAATTCAGATACGAGAGGAGGCTGTGGTGAATTTGCTCAACTAAAGTGATGCCAGGTTAACAAATGCCATTTAAAAGAAATGTATACAATTGACATTTATTAAGGATTTTTTTGGAAAACAACAATAGTAAAAAAGACAAAAGCAGACAAAAATAAAAACCCAAAACAAAGAAATTATGTACACTGTACAGAAACAAGTCAGAGTGTCAGTTAAGAGAAAACTGGACTTTGCCTGCAGTTTAAATAAATCCAGTTGGTTAAGGCTACCTTCACGCAGGCTGGTCAGCATCATACTTCAAGACACACAGGCTGACAATTTGGTCTCTAAGTATCTAAGTATGCACAGGGTTCATTTTTGAGATCAAATACAAAAATAGGCTTGTAGGAATTAAGACATAAGATAAGGCATTTGATATGTCAGGTCACTGTCATGAATGACAATCGCAGGACTACGCAGAGCTACACTCCAATCCTACATAATATGGACATTTGTTTTCACATTTCCAATAAGATTAACAAATATTCTACAGATTTTGTATTGCATACACGATGCAACGTAAAGAAAGAAAGAAACAAAAAAAAGAAAACGTACTACATTTACAAAGAATAATCCATAGCACCGTCAACATTGTGTTTAGACGTACAAAGAGCACTTCAAAGACACAGAATCTGAATGTATAAATAGTTTTTTTTTTGGAGAAATGAATTTGTTTATATATATATATATATATCCGTCCTGTACTATTGGCGCTGTTTAACTGTTTGGATAAAAAAAAAAGAAGAAAGAAACATTCACAAACTCATGAAAGTCTTTGAAGTTCTTTAAGCCATGCCAGTCCAGAGACGGCACATTGTTCTCATAAACTTTGGTTGCGCTTAACCTGTGTCCAATTGCACTATGTGGATATTCAACTATCTCAGTATTACTGCTCCGTCCTGACTGCTTAAAATGTCGTTCGGTTTCGGGGAGCGGAACATCCCCGCCGCCGACAGTTTGCCCTTGTTATGAAAGAAATACAAGTTCAGAAGAAATGTACAAAGTACAGCAGGAATGTACATCCACAGGTATAAACACTGGTCCACTTGACAAACACGATCAAAGTTCAGTTTTAAGACCCAAGTCATTCTGATCCTCCCATCCTGAGGGCAATGTAAGTGCACTTGACGTGTGGGGTTGTCATAAAGTCTTTGGATGGGTCTCATCCAAAACCTGATCTGCATTGTCGCACATACAATCATTTCTGAGTGGTCTGAGGCACTGAGGCATGACGGGGGATCTCTGGGTTCTCCCCTGATATTGGTACTCCGATGACATGAGGTCATTCATGGCGACTAATGCCGCCGACACAAAGTACAGTATCTTACACTTTTAAGATGCACTTCATCAAACACTGCTGTGTCGTCTTTTATCTGCTGGGGAGCCTCAACAATAACTGCAGCCATCTAGACTGCATGTGCTCGCCTCGCAAGCTAAGAAAGAAAGAAGAAACTATTTAAGAAAATATGTGGACATACAAAACAATATGAAACATGTGTATCTCAGACTTCACTGTAGCTTCACTCTCACTGGATTCTGAAACAAAACAAAAAACTGCTGATATTTGCAAAAATGTGTGAATATTCGAATGAATATTCAAATGATCTAAAAACATGAACAAACAAGATGATTGATTGTCAACATGGCCGATGTGGTCTCCTCCATATGTCCAGTTCACATTACAGACCGCTGCAGTGCAAAAATAATCAGAAGCTCCTAATCGTTTCCTCCGTTGGATTTTTGTCACATTCAGACAAATGACATCATCATAATGGGACACGGAGGATGCGTCTGCTCTCTCTCAGCAGCACGTCCTGCAGGGACGACCCCTTCCGCTCTGAATGATTGGCTCCAGTAAGCCCAGCCGACCTTTGACCCTGCCTTCAAGGTTACAACAGTCTCTCTGGAGCATGGGAGTCGTTTACAAGGTGAATGTTTAAAGTCACAGAGCTTTGCTCTATCGAGTGTGTGTGCTCCTGCTACATCATGTTGTCAGCCTCCATGAATCCGCCTTCTTTCTCAGATCTGTGACCGATGTCGCCTTCAAGAATAGCTGGTCGAGGTGTCATGAGAGTGAATGTTGCCCACGTGTGTGTTGCTGCTCAGTGTGTGTTTCAGTCAGAGTGGTCAGACTGCAGCCAGTAGTTAAGCAGGCGGAGGAGTTTTCACGAGGCGATGAATACAGTGGTTGAACTGAGGAGGACATCTGCTTCCAGTGGTGGTCCAAATGCATAGTTGTGTGTGTGTGTGTGTGTGTGTGTGTGTGTGTGTGTGCGTTTCCATAGAGACTTGCTCGAAGGCAGCTGTCAGGAGACTTTCACCTTTCTATGTCAGTATTTCTGGCAGTTTCCTTAATGAAAGAAAGCAATACATATTTAGAAACTTATTTTAAAATACATAAAGTTCCGTATTTTAATGTTGCTAAAGCAGAAGATATTAAACACAACATCGTCCCTACTTGTCAGAGGCGATAGCTCCCATCGACAGCGAGGCGATGGCGCTGACGGCCTCGCTGTCCGAGTCTCGTCTCAGCCGGCATCTTTGCGCCTGTAGATAGGACAGATCCACCGTGGCAGCCGAAGCCTTCACGCACTGCCAATACTCACCTGCAGGATACAAGAAGATGAAAGGGGGGAGAGGAGGAAGGGAGGAGATAGAGAGAAAGATTAATGGCTTCAGTTCTCGGCATTCTGGTGTTCATTCATGGTTCCTGGAGGGAAAGTGCCTGCACTGTATTATTTAAAAGAAGTACTTGGTATTTGATCCATCAGTGGTAGCTGTTTGCATTAAATATAAGCATTGGCTGTCATATAAACAGCCCGTGGTTTTAAATATCCATTTTGATAATTTCAGAAATGTAAATTCAATCTGTTCTCACAGATTCTCCAAGCTTGAGTCATGTGACACACGGTGGAAGAAAAATCCATCAAGAGTTTGCAAATGTGTTCATCTAAGAGCATGTGTGGCCGTGCATGCAACTCGCATATATTTCACCCTGGGCCTGAATTATGGGCTTAACATTCTTGTGGCTTTGCAAATATTTTTAATTAATCTAATTTGGTTGGGATAACATTTGTGTGCAATCAGAAGGGGATGTTGCGAAGGTCGTGTGCCAGACAAGTGTTTGAAGATAATTGGAGCCAGGGCGGCCGTGTGTGTGTGTGTGTGTGTCTGTGTGTGTGTGTGTGTGTCTGTGTGTGGGACGGCTGGAGGGAGGGATGGGAGACAAGGATGAAAAGGAGGAGAGGTGGCCAAAGAGCAGGAGGGATGAGAAGAAGGAGAGGGTTAAGTGTAGAAATAAAGACACCAAACGTAGAGACCATGGGAAGGACCAAGAATTGATCAATGTTACCAGAATTTGACAAATATTGAATACAAAAAAAAAGAAATAAAACTATATTGTAAATATATATAATATATATAATATAATAAAACTATCAGCAGAATCAATGTTGCAAAGCAAGATTTTTAATTTCCAATACAAAATGTAAAAGCTTGTTTGGACACCCTGACATGTTAAAATCAGCCTCCCTGTGTTATATGCAGCATTACTGCTCTGTTGCTCTACTTGAGCTCTATGTCATTCAGGGCTATATTAATAAACATTAACAACTTGGACAATACAAATGGTGTTTTTGTTGATGTGTATTGGAAGTCTGCTTATTTACAACATGTCTATTTAAATCTCACATTTATTGTGACATCTTAAAAACGTATGAGACATGTGTTTGAGCTTCAATGAGAAAGTAAAGGCAACTGAGACGGATAATTATGAGCTGGGATTGGGGGTAATATTTTGAAGTGGTACATTTATGATAAAAAAACTTGGATATTCCTTGAGATTTTAGTGGCAAATTTACAAGAAAACACTCACAATTTGTGAATTGCAGTCATGAATTCATGAGAAAAAAATTCCCCAAAACTGGAGTAGTGGAGTGCAAAACCGTGGTAACACCAGCCATGTGAAATGTGTTGCCACTAATCAGTGTTATTATTGTAAGGATGGTCTGATCGAGGTGAAGGTCTAGGAAATACACACATACACGCATACTTTCGTGTCCTATGTTCTTTTATAAACACAAAGAAATACTAATATTATAGAAGTTGCATTAAGTAGAGACAAACAACTTCTATCTTTGACTAAATGAAGGAGTGTGTCTTTTATTTCAGCAGAGCTAACACTAAAACCAACCTTTGCGTAGACAGTACCTCGGTTACCATAGTTACACACTGACACTTTTAAGGGAGATTCCTGAACAAAGTTTGTTCTTGTAAATTTGCCATTTTAATCTCTGAGAATATCAGGGTTTCTTTTCTTGTAAAGTTATGACTTTATGTTCTTCATCATGCATTCATCTCGTAAAGAGTTTTTTTTCCTTAGAACTTTGTGAGTTTAATTCAGAAATGTTTCGTTTTTTCTCTGAATGTTACCACCTCCTCGAGCTCTGTAAAATAATATTTTTTACATATATATATATATACATTTTTTTACCTATGATGGTCCTGTAGTGAAGATTAGTTCAGTAGTAGTAGTGAGGTTGAAGGAGAAAGTGTGCAGGTTAGATAAAGAAAGATGTTGCAAACAACCATAAAACTTCTACTAGAATAAAGGATAAGCACCAATGTGTGAAATATGGGAGGTCACAATTTTATGAGTTTATATTTATTATATCTATATTTATATTGAATTTTTGAAGGTGAGGAGCAACACAGAAAATGCGACACACAGCTGGTGTTGCCTGTACAGGTGCTACGGGACGAACCCATACCTATCTGAACTTTACACTTAAAACAACAAAATCCTACGTTCTGAACTGTTCAGCTCGTCATCTCTCTGAAAAACACAACCTATGTCCTTAAAGGATCACTGTGTAGCCGTGATCTATTGGCAGAAATGGAACTACGAGTGTGTTACTGGGTTTGCACTCATAGGCTCATGTTACTGTTGTCTTGGAAAGGGAGGAGTGAGCAGAGGAGTCACCCAATCCTAAACATTGTCCCTTTAAACTTCAATTTAAAAACAAAATAATAACACATGGGTTTTGGAAATTCGTCTGCTGCTATTCTACAAATGACATCGATACATAAAAACTGTGAATCTTTCAGCAGCTCGCTGCACACAAGGTACATTGAAAGCTAATTTCCAGTATCCTGTCAGAAGATTAGTAAGGACGGGGATGTTTTGCCAGCTGTGTGTAACATTATGCATGGTTTTGGAGAGGTGTCGTGTGTGTCAGTGCCATCGAGTTGATCTGCTCGGGGAAAATAATTTACCGAAGTGTTTCTGCCTGCACAATCTGCATAATACAATGGTTTTATTTCTCCATTGATTGTTTTAACAATTATTTAGTTACTTGTTATGCACTTGTCAGCTCAGAGCATATTTTATTAGCCACTTGTCAGGTTGCAAGCCTAAAGCAGTATTAACGTGTGAAATCTGGCCGGTTTGCAGGTAGTGGGTTGATTCCAGTGCTGAACTTTGCAGGTGAGCGGCATCAAATTGTGGTCAACTTCTAAAAATATTATTGTTTCACTCCATTGGCCTATAGGCATATAGGATAAATAATTGTGTGTTTTAACAATGGCATGCAACCAATACTGATCACAATAGAAAACACATAGAAAATGCATGTGCATATATTTTTCACATTGCTGCAAACCCTCTGAATGTCCTGCTGCTGAGGGATCGCGGTGCTACAGGTTGTGTGGTGCGAGTTCTCACCCTGGACCTGGATGACGCTCTGCAGCGACTGGACAGCATTTTTACAAGGCTTCTGGTCCAACACGGACTGGGAAAGAGGCTCCACCTGGGACACAACAGAGTGAGTGGTTGGAGGATAGAACATGCTGAACCTCTCGACAGAAACAAACACATGTACTGAACACGTGCACGGATCTCACCTCCATGCCCAGCAAGGCGCTGACACAGGCTTCAGAGGCATCACAGATGGCTTTGAGGTCATGTCCACCTTCCAGAGCCAGGACCACCCGACCCCCGGCCAGTGACATCAGCTGACGGGTCAGGAAGCCAAAGCCTGGTAGAGAACATCACAAACACACATGTTGAGTCAGAACGTATGTGTGATTTACTGCACCGGCCTCAAACTCACAAAATTGCTGTGAATGTTTACACGCTTACATGCACATCCTTTATGAATCTACATTTTATAATCTATAGAATATATATTTTATCTACAAATTTAAAAGGATTTTTGCAAATCGATGCTCAAGCAATCTTTCATTTCCTGGTGAAGTTGCACTCAGGAAGGTTTGATATAAAAGCTCTTGCATTACACAATGCTTCTAATATCTGACAGTAACGAGCATTGAACAAACATTGATTCTACAAGTTGTCCCACTTAGTTGGAGCTATCTAGTAAGTAACACAATCTGACTTGGTGTTTGCAGGTTCATGTGAGGTAGAGGTCAATCAGGAAACGAAGACTTACTTTAACACCAGATAAGTCATGAAAGATATGTATAACTAAGTATGATAGATTATAGACCGCACGTTGTGCGATGTTAACGCTGAATCTTATCCATGGCCACGACCGTGTGAAAGAGTATGCTAATGAGAATGTGTGCTGTATGTGAATGAGGGGCCAATTGAGGCTTACACTTGGCTGTGACCTCGTAGCCTCCCAGCGATGACAAATGTCCTTCGACAGCATCAAAGCCGGCTGACACCAGTACCACATCAGGGGAAAACACGTGGGCAATGGGCATCACCACGGCTCTGAGGAGGAAGAGAGGAAACGACACGCTGTGAACCAAATGCTGCATCTTACATTGCATTCATTCAAGCGGCCGAGCTGAAATTAGACAGTAAATTTAATAAATCACGTTGTCAACAGGTGTTCATAGTTAATGACTGAGGAGAACTTGGAAGGGTGAATAGCACATAATCCTGTGAAGGAGGAAGTCATTGAGGGATTGATTCAACATCAGAATAGACTGAGAGATTAGTTATGGAAATAAACAGATTTTTAAGTTGCCTGTTAAATAATAAAAAAAACACATAAAAACTGAGAAAAGCTGTATTGTTGAGGTGATTGATTAGCGACTGCAATACGTTACAAAAAAAGGCCGTTTTTTTTTTTCTTGGATTGTTTTCTTCATTGTAAACTCCATCCATACGAAAATGATGAAAGATAAATTATCAAAGGCCTTATTCCAAGCGCTTGATCTCAGTTCTTGATCCAGTACTGGTGAGTTGCCAACACTAGAAGGTGGGGTAGCTTCCAGGTGTGAATGTGTGCAACTGTGTAAATGTGAAGCAGAGCACTGCCACTGCTGAAAAACAGAAGCATGAGCGCTCCGCAAACTTTCCTAGATATATAAAGATAGATTTTTTTAATTTTTAAATGGTCAAAGGAAAGCAAATTTAGGCAGGTGGAAAACAGTTTCTGTCACACAAGCAAATAAAAATGAGACCCTCGACAAATCTGGACTGAGACGCCCACATACTGTATGATCTACTCAGGGGAGACCACTTTCCTCGCCTCTATGCTCTCCTCCTCACTTCCTCTCGTCTCCCGCTGCCAGTTATTTAGCAAGAGCGCACGGCCCATGCCGCGTTTGATTCTCTCTCACTCACTCCCTCCCTCTCTCTCTCTCTCCCTCTCTCCCTCTCTCAGCGGCAGTTCAAAGGCGTTTGTGTGCGTCTGGTTCCTATTAGGAGCTCGTCCCTCTTCTCACGTCACTGACAGCCAGCCATCTGGGATCCATTGGGCCTAATTACGCCGCCTTTGGATTCCCTAACAATGCACCCCCCACTTCTTCTCTTCTGCTCTCCTCTCTTTCAAAGTTTGTCATTCGCCAGTAGCCACCTAGAAATGCACATGAAAATATGTGCAAGCACACATACAGTACATGCTATGTGCAAGCCCAAATATATATATATACATACTTATGCTCTTCCTTTGAAACTGGATGTTCTGTGTGTGTGTGTGCTAGTGGTGATTACAGTGACCTTAAATTCTGACCACCTTCGTAATGCTCCACATACACACACTAGGCCATGCCACTTAATCTTAACGCCGCTGAGCTTTCTCCTGATTGTACCAGAGTCCCAGCACCACAATATCCCCCCTGTCACTAACACACACACCCAAAAAACAGAGACACACATCATCAACAACAGCTAATTTTCTGTTCCGTCCTGAAGAGAAACGCACAGTCTGGAACATCCTGTTGTCTAAATCATGTATTCAAATCGGATTACAGAATGGGCACCAGACTGGATACTTAATTGAATAAACACAAACTCACGATGCATTACATTTTGTCTGCATAGCGTGTTATGCTTTTATTCGCATCAGTTAATCCACAAAGTCCGTTGAAAATCTACTGTTAAAAGATTATGATCTTGACAGCCTCGCTGCAGTTTTGCAAGTCCAAATGAGATTTTTTTTTTTTTTAACTATTATTCTGGAATCACCTTAATCAGAAAGCTGACGCTGGCAGTAAACATAGGGTTGTTCCCTGTGATGACACATGACAGATATCTTTGGCCGGATATGCACCCTGGACATTACAGCTACATGGTATGTGCCTCAAACCGCTGGACCACCAGGACACTTCTCCTCAGCGCTTTCAAACAGGGCACAGATTCTTGGGGTAACACACAATACTCCACAGTACTACAGTGTGGTTAACTGAGGAAGTTTTACACATGAAAACACTTGCCATTTCCCAAACTGGATGAAAAATACCAAAACCAGACGCCTGCTCAGGAAAAGACCAGTTGTTTCTTAATGAGCATCCAGAGCTCCAGTAAACACTGGACTTAGTGTTTCCTAGCCTGCCTATTGGCTCTATGGATTTTTACCAGTATGGCTTAGCTCATTAGCATCTTTCCTTTGACGAGGGGCCCACCCACTGTGCCTGCTGCATGCAGAACCGTGTAGCGCTCACATAATGTTTAATCATCTGGTGGCGAGCCAGCATTGCTGACAGAGTTTGTTCTAGTATCCAGCAGAACCAAAGTATATTCATTCAGGGAAAAAAAATTGCTTGAATGAAGTGAAAATTGTGGTGAGAGCAAATGGTAGTTTCACTAACACATCCGTGTATGGTTTTGTTTTCAGCTCAACAATCAACGGGAAGTTTATACCACTGCAAAAACAGAATGAAGAAACAGATCTCGGACCTGCTTTGAGATACGACAGGTTTTCCCTCGCAGTGATCAAACACTGCAGTATAATTTCAGTTTTAATCGACTCAGAAGTGTATATGAAAGGTGTTGCAGTCCAGTGGGCTTCGACCAGAAGGAGAAAAAATGTCTTTGTCCTCCTGGCACAGATCATTGTAATTGGTGTGGAAAAACTACTTTGCTGTTGCTCATGAATATAATATTCATTCTGCCTTTTCTTGACCTGGAAGCTTTCTATCATTGTGTATCCGGAGTTTTAATTCGTGAAATTAGCTCATTTGATTGACAGCAGTGTCTCAAACTGAAATGTATGACGTCCTAGAAGTTTGGGAAACACACTCACCGATGTGAAAACGATTTTATGCTTTTGTAAATTATCTGTAATGTATGCAATTATTTCTAATTTGTAGCCAATAGGCTTGAAGATGCAGAAAACACAGTCCTGTCATTTGTTACGACAGTATGAAAATAAATATGATGCTTCTAATAGAGACAGGTTGAGGTACTTTTTTACCTGAATGCAGCCAGGTACTCGGCATCGCCCATGGGAGGGTTCAAACCTCCTGTCCATCCTACATTCACGTTGAAGCCCTCGCCTGCACCTGCACCCACCTGGATAGATGGAGAAAGGGGAGAGAGAGAGTCTCTGTGAATGTCAAGTAAGTTAATGAGTCCCAGTGAAAGTTGAAAAACTGCATGACGATGACAGATTTGTGTCAAATGTTCATAAAGTAAGCGCGCCTGTTCCAAAACCCTGCATTGCACCAATCGAGGAAAAGTGACTGACTCTGTTTGAGGCGACACCGGGGAGCGATTATGCTTCCCAAATGAAGGACGGGTGGCTATTAATTCAACACCCCTGTCCCTCCATTTTGATTTTGATACAATTTGTCAAATGGCCTTATAAATCACTCTGAGCCACAACAGAGCTACACCCGTTTATGATTCCCAAGCTTTCGATTATAGCAATACTGGGAAATAGCTCACATTTGGAAATTGCTGCCTGATCTCGTAAAATGTGCTATTTATATATTGAAAGTATATTACTTGTATAGAACTGGGATGACTGTACACTATGTGACGGGTGTATATACATATGGTAGGACGTATCAAATAAAACGTGGTAAACTGCACTACACAAGTCATTTACATTTTATGACGTGATGTAAATTATTTTTGTGGGTTTTATTTGGTATATTGAGATTGACGTGTGTTCTCAAAATGCCAGGCAGAGATGATGGAGGTTCTCTCCGTTTGACCTCACATATTTGGGGCAGAGAGTGAACTGAGGCCCGGGTCTTGGAAAGAAGGTTTATAGATTCCTGCCTTTCTCTTTGTAGTCCTGGTAGCAGCCATTTAGCTGTTCTTAAAGCCCTTCACCATCAGCCAATGTGTCACTTTGAGGGCAGAATGAAAAGGTTGATTGACGTACTCTTGGCAACAAGGCTTGGTAATTTCCTTTGTGTGTGTTTGTATAAATGTATATGCGTACGGGTGTGAGAGGATGTTTGAAAGAATGCTGATGAGCATCGCAGAGCGTCTGTCTCCATTCTTCTCTCAGTGGACGGGATGTTCACAGGGAAAACTAAAAACACATGAGGCCTCCTGTCCTTTGCCAACTGGTAATGTACCCGCAAGCATGCGCATTTGCACATAGACACACACACACACACACACACACACACACACACACACACACACACACACACACAGCTGCAAGCGTGCACAAACACACATAATTCCTGCTATTGCTTCAAGTCTCTTGCACTCCTCTCTGTCCTCTTTCTCTCTTTCATGTTTCAATAGTTGCTGGACTGGATTAGGCCATTGCTGGTTTCTGTGTGGTACTCGGCACTCTCTGTTATGGCTATGACATCACACCCCTACCCCATGGTGCGTTATATACCTACACGGGGGACAGTGAGACTCCAGAGGTTTACCACACAGCTCAACAGAGGTTGAGGGGCCACTTAAGGCAAAGCCACATCCAAGCCGGCAGAGCGTTTTATGTACCGTCCCTCATCGGGGGATTTTATGGGAAAACATTGACTGTTTTATCCTCATTATTGTGGGGGAGGATGGGAGAATAAGAGGAGGGGATGTGGGGGATTGAATGGGTTGTGAATGCCACCGTGGGTTGGGGTCAATTCAATTCTGACTGGGAATAGTCATCACACTTGGTTTCTGGTAAGACCGCAGGCAGAATTCATAGGCATCTCAATTTCCTGTATGCAAACATAGGCATGCAGTTTGACTGTACACATCCTGTTGTGAAGTTCTTGTATCCAAAGCCCTGAAGTTTCTAAAATAAACTAGAACTAGGGAGAGAAACCTACAGCACAAACTCAAAGTACAGGATGATGGGCTCACAGCGAGTCGGATAAACAAATTTGCAGTATTTGGAAATCTCATGTTGAGCAAGTGAAAAAGTTGCAAGAACGACAGTGGACAAAAGAAAACACAAACTTTACACAAAGGTTTTGTGTAAAGTTGGGAAAACACTACAACTATGATGGAATATTTATATATATATACTTTAACCATTTTCAGATCACAAAGTACTTGGTGTTCAAATTTATACTGTGAGCAGCTAATGTTACAGGATCACATTACTTGTATACTTGTGTATGAAAGGTGCTTTACAAATAAAGTTGCCTTGCCTTGCCTTACTTAGATTGCAGTGGTATGACTAAAATATGTTTGATCTAATCGTTACAGCTCGGACTGGCCTGAGCCCCCATCGTAGGAAAGATCTTTTAATCCTAATATCCATGCTACCTTTCCTTTTTCCCTGTACAGTGCATACTCAATCAATCATCATGACCAAAGTGAGGTTATAATTCAAGCTTTAAATCATGTACATTATTCAGGGATGCAATCGTTCTTCTTGTTTTGACACTAAACACAAGGCTCTTGAGCCCCCTAATGTCCCGCTGGAATCACATAACTACCAAATATTTCTATGCCAACATATCTATCTATGGTATTGAATTATGTGTTCTTAGGCGTAAAAGTACAAGAATTGTCTCAGATCGTTTACTCATCACCAAAGTGAACTTGTTTTGTAAAGCATAAATGTTTCTCATATGTTGTTCTTTTGTTCACAAGAATCTAGGTACACACAAACACCCAGTTATCACCATGACAACACAAACAAAGCAGAAAAACACAACATCACAGTGGAAGACCACAGACCTCGCTGGGGTGTCCACTGCCCGGAAAGAAGTTGCCGTCGTCATAGCGATGTAAAGAGATGTACAGCACGCTCGGGTCATTATAGAAGGCTTCCTGGGTGCCGTTGCCATGGTGAACATCCTGGACAATGATTGGATGACAGGTAAGTAAGTTGCCTTGGACCAAAGCAGGTATTTCACTTCATTAACATCTTGATGTATTCACATATTTATTCAGAACTATCTAAACAGTCACTAGAGAGAACTTCACTGTATAATCCCTTGTTATGAAGTATAGACAAAACATGTGACCCAAAAAGCAGAGCAGGGTCTGCAGAACCTCCAAGCCTTTTCCCTGTCAACAGCAAATGTGTTCCAATCTTAAAAGCTTTTTTGATGAAGCAGGTAGTAATTAATGTTTGATGCAGTAATATGTTGGAGAGCACGGTGTGTGCAAAGACACGGCACAGGCTCATATACACACACACATGCTGAACAGAGACGACCACCTGGCTGCGGATCAATATCTGCACGTGTGTGTGTGTGTTCGTGGATGTGTGTTCATATGACTATGTGACTCATCAGATCTCACATGGAAAACATGACTAAATTAATTAATTTAATTAAATAAATGATAAATGGAACTGCTACTGTCGGACGCTGCTCTTGTACGCGCCCACAATACATTTGTGTGCCAGTGCATGTGTGACTTTGTCTCGTATCCATGTGGGGACCAGTGATGCAGATCATGCCTCACCCAGTCCACAATGAGGATCTTGCTGACGTTGAGTTTGTGTTGGAGCTGTTTGGCAGCGATGGCCACAGAGTTGAAGAAACAGAAGCCCCTGTAGACGGACAGACAGGAAGAGAGGCAGCCACGTGTTTTGATCAGAACATCTTCAGCAAATTAATACCACAGAATCACCATATGGACCTTAGGAGCCTCGTCTAAGATGTTATCCAGTTACTTGGCGTCATGTGGTGGCTTTTCAGCGCAGGTTGTGACAAACGCAGCACTGGCTTTAAAGTGCAAGTCATAAAACTAAAATAAAACTACTGCCAGGCAAACATTTACTTCAAATATTGGAGAAATGAGGATGTTTCGTTCCAAGTTTCATTTCACCTTCCACTGCTGACAAACAAAGATGTCCTATTAGAACATTATGCTGAGTCTAAAATCTTACCCCTGAGAAATGCAGAACCCACACATTTTGTGACAAACAGAAAACCAAGCTTATCATCAAATTCACTTCACATTGCAAATGATAACAGTGTGAACTGCTGGCAAGATGTACGAGATGATTTCAGAGAAATTAACTCACAACTTTGTGCAGTGGTTTTCATAACAGCCGCTGTCTATAGCGAAGGTATGCAACAAAAGTGTCGATGTATGAAAAACAATGGAGAAACGTTGGAAGTGGCAGTGTCAGCATGGGTCGTAAACTTTGAGTGCCTTTGTGTGTGTGTGTGTGTCTGTGGACAGTATATTATACTATATGCTGTCTAAATCTGCTCATCAAGAAAAGTCATTATCATCCCATAAATAACCAGTGACAAGCACTGCTGAGCACACACAGTCCCAGCTGAATGTGGTTACTTGGCTAATGCCTCCTATCAAAGACCGACACAAATTCATGCACACAGAGCACACACACACACACACACATGCATGGTTTCTTTTTAGGTGCTTTGCTCTGTGTCTTGAAAGTTTAAAAGAAAACTGAGTGGAGGAGGTGGATTGCCTTGGGCATCAGTCAGATTGCACACATCACACAACCCCAGACACACACACATTGAGAAAAAAAGAGAGATAGGCGCTCTCTCTCTCTCTCTCTCGCTCAGAGGTGTATGTGATCTGTAATAAATCCTTTGAAATACTTTGTAGAGACCTCCTGGCTCGTGGTATGTGTGTGTGTGTGTGTGTGTATATGCTGTACTTACAGAGGGGAGGAGTGGTATGCATGGTGTCCAGGAGGCCTTACCACTGCAAAGCCATTCTGTGGGAAGAAACCAAAAACTAACACCTTTCTGCTTTCAGGGGGCAGCCATCAGAGTTCACATCTTTAAGCTCTGTTCATTGCAGACAACACCTATCTCGGCTCTCTAATTGACACGAAACACATGGGACTTGCTGATAAGGAATTAGGTAGCAAAGACGCACCTTCAGCTCTCCTTGTGCCACCTTCAGTGCCAGGTCTGTGACACATCCTGCTGCAATACGTGAAGCTACTGATGTGTGAAGCTCATTCCAGACTGTATCGATGTCTACCTGTCGGTACAAAAGTGTCAGCCACAGATGTTAATTGGAGATGCAATTAAAAACGTATTCTGTCATTCTCAACAAGAATTCAGAATTACTGAAATCCAGACAGTCTCGCTGTAAATGAACGACATTAATAATTATTCTTAGTGGACCTTTAACTTCTATTGATATTCACAATCTAACAGTTTTTTTCTACTTCTACTTTCTATTCATTGCATCTATCCTTTCTATAAACCCGGGCTTGTGTTTAAACATTACTCCATGTTTCAAAACTCACATTGGTGGTGTGCAGCGGTGGAACAATGAAATCAGAGGAATTTCTTTTATCACAGACTTTGCCATCTTGTTCCAATCACCCCTCTTCACCAGAGCAGCCAAGGTCCGGAAATCCAGGCAGATCAGTCGTCTTATCAACTAACACCCAGCCCCCTTCTTCTTTTCCTACCTCCTCTCCTCTGCTACTCTCTTATCTGCCTCCTCTCTTCTCATTGTGCTACACAGCAGTTTCTCATCTGTCTTTATCCACATCAGAGGAAAAAAGATCTTTAGGTCCTTTTATATTGTCACCAATGTTCCTTCTCTTAGAGTCCTCC
Organism: Eutrigla gurnardus; assembly: GCF_963514095.1. Classification (NCBI taxonomy): domain Eukaryota; kingdom Metazoa; phylum Chordata; class Actinopteri; order Perciformes; family Triglidae; genus Eutrigla; species Eutrigla gurnardus. The sequence goes on along the minus strand of NC_139916.1, from coordinate 16,215,838 downwards.
GTTATGTTTTCCGACCATTCTTCTCCTGTATTCTCATTCCATGTTTCCCCGACACCCGCTCCCTCTAAACAAAATACAGTTTTACTGGCACCCACCCTTCCAAGCTATGTGTACCCTCTGTCTTTTCTTCTTCCCCTCTCTCAGCCTTGTGAAGCCTTTGAATTCTGATTGGGCTTCAAAGTTATCTTAGCCAAAAACAATAGCATTAGCAATTTGTAGTGTTATTAGTTTAATTGTGTAATGAGGCATAATCAACCATGCAATGTTTGCTGTACACAATTAGATAAGTGGAAAGAGTCTCACATGACTTGTGTTTTGAAGGGGTCTACTATGCATGTGCATGCATACGTGTGTGTGTGTGTGTGTAGGTGTGTGTGGGTGTGTGTGTGTGTGTGTGTGTGTGTGTGTAGGTGTGTGGGTGTGTGGCACTCACCCCAACTCCTCCACATGGTAACATCACAAAGATCCGTTGAGATAAGATTCCTGCAGCAGATTATTTCTGTCATTCAACTGGTCACGAATGTTTACATTATTATAATCATTATTAAGATATTACGGTATTGTTCTGATTGTATTCTAATATTTCTGATTTCATTGTCATTGGTATTACCAGCCAGTTTGCGGCTGTCCAGCTTGAGGCGGTTGAGTGGGTTGGTGCCGAACAGAAGCACATGTTTCTCTGAATGGACTGACTGCAGCTCTTCTAGAGTGGCCTTCCTGCTGCGGATACGCTGCATACACACGCAGACACAACTGCATATAATACTGATTCTGTAGGTATGGATCTGCCAGTATGTGTAGTGCACGTGTGTGTCATACCTCACACTGGCTCCTGAGACCTCTTTCATGCAGTCTAGACCAGATGCTCTGGACCCTACCAGCATGCTCAGGGTGGCGGCTGTTGTCTCCACAGGTACACTGGTGCTTTTGCATCTGACCATCATAAACCAGACCTAGATACACACACACACACACAAATGAAAACACACATCTAAACCATATTTTCCTTCCTGAAATTGTACATGAATTATATTTTTATAATTCATGTCTTCTTTTCTCATTTTCCTGATAAAAAAAAGTGGCTCTCACCTGTGGTGAAGCGTAGCTGGACGTCTGAAACGGGGCTGGACAGTGACAGGGAATGTATGGTTGTGGCTGGATGTGTAGGAGGAGACAGGGAAGTAGAGGCTGGGGACGACTGGGTCCGAACCAAAGGCTGGTGAGGCCAAATTAGGGCAGGACCTCCAAGGGGGTCCAGCTGGAGACCTGATCTAAGGTTCACCTGCCTCTGTGGTTCCCAGGGCAGAGGGTGAAGAGAATAACAGGGAATGAAGGAGCATTTACGACGGCAACATATGGCAAAGACTAAGTTCAGTAAAGTTCCACATACTCATAAGTAGTATGACTCTCTTCAGTACACTGTAATTACTCATTATTTGGTCAATTTAATACTGCTTGTCAAGAACAAGCAACTGATAGAGAAAATGCAGCTTTGCCAAGCATGCTTCCAATGCAATACTGTAAATCCCCCTCTTTTCATCTTGTATAAATAAAGCTACAACGCCCTCTAATGTCAAAAACATGCTTCAAACAAGTACATTCATGTGCACAAGCTTAATACGTTTGATACTATTTATTGTTTCCTATGTCATTAGTCAGAGGAAAAAAACAATAGTTTAAACTTTTCATTTAAGGAAAACTGTTACCCCCCCCATATGAGTCTATATCAGTACCTGACTGAGAGAAGGCGAGGACTCGTTCAAGCTGTCTCGTGAGGAGGAAGTGGACTCTGTGCCATAAACTGAGTCCGTGCTGGCAGTGCTCTGTCTCCTGTGGTAGCCGTCTTCACACATAGAGCCTGGTTCTGAATCGCACACGGACCCAGGCCCTGAACCTGATTCTGATCCAATCACCTCCAAGTCCATGTCCTCTGATGGAATCTGTGCCATTTATTCATTTCAGTGTTAACACGTTTTAAAGGCACAATCAGTAGGAATTGTTGGTTGCAGTTTGTAGACACGACATTCAAAATTGGCCCCACAACGCCGGCACAACGAGCGGTACAGTGCCGGACAGTGGGTGAAAGCCAACTCCAGATTCACAGATTAGTTTAAGAACAAGATTTGTCTGCTTGCGGTTTCACCTTGGAGCTGCGACTGCCTTTTTGGAAGCCTTTTCTTGCAATTAAGCTCCTGGTCACTATTTTTTTTAGAGGTTGATGGCCAGAAAGCCCCACCCATGGCAAAATAAATAAGAAAAGCAAAAATACAGGCAGATAAAGACGCCGCCAAACACGTCTCATGTGTCATAAGTGATGACTGAGAGGGATTACTTTATAATGAGTATTTACATTGTTGTTGAAATCCTACTTCATATTGCCTATGTTCCGTTAAACATGGATCTCTATACAACTGATAAGTAAGTTAGTCAAATAAAAAAAGGGAAATCCATGAATAAAGAGCCCAAAGAATAAACCTCATTAAGATCTACCACTGTCAGTATTAGTTTGTGTATTTGTATGCAACATGCTTGTGTCCATGCCTCCCCCCTCCTCACCTTGCTCAGGTGTGCATTCTGCTTGAACCTCTCCAGCCCGCTCTTGTAGTATTGCTGGGCCAGCTGATGCTGTATGATGTGTGAGTGATGGCTGGCATGCAGAGTAAGGGGTGAGTGGCTGTAGGGTGGAGGCTCTGAGCGTGTTCGCTCCAGGGGTCTGTGGGAGGTCAATGTAACTACGCCTTCCCTTCTGGTGGAGGAGGACAGGTGAGGCTGCTGCTGCAGAGGAATGGAGCTCAAACCATGAACTGTGGGAAGGATGAGAGAGAGAAACAGGTTTTAAAGATTGTGAATGATATGATGGCAATAACGGGAAGAAAAGAGGAATAGGAGGAAGCAAAAGGAGGACAGTTGATACAATTGCATTATAATAATCTAGATTAATTATTCATCTGACTCAAAAAGAGAAAGTGAAATACAGAGTGAGATATGCCATAGCTGTATTTCATGTTCAAAATAATAATTACAAAGAAAATACACCTTGATGATCATGTTTGAACAGTATATTCTTATATTGTTTGTAAAACTGCATCACCCTCAAGTGACAGTAGAGGGTGTCCTTGAGCTATTCATATCGTAATACTAGCCGAAATGTAGCACAAGGCAGAAGACAATGTTCAGTGTTCCTGCAGTCTCTGATTTCAAATCAATGGACCTTTTTCACAGCAGACATTTTGAGTTATTTTAGAAGGTGTCACTTAATACTAGGATCCCGAATTTGCACCCCTAAAAGGTATGCAGTCGTTGATTTTACTAGTTACACCTGCACCTTTCTGCTAAAACAAGTAGAAAATAATGATTGTTGTTACTGGTTAATATACAAGCTTGTTGTTTTGACAGCAGAACTTAATTGAAGGAAGGTGAAACAGCAACATAAAAAACAATCGGTTTACAATTGTATTACATAAAATAATAAAAGGTACAGGTAAGCAATAAAACACCCTCCACAAATGCAAATAAAAAATAATAAAAATAAACTAATAATATATTTTCTTTGAACACATACATCTATAATACATATATTAATCAACATATTAATAAACTAAATCTACTCACTGTCATATGCAAAGGTAAATAAGTAAAAAAGGATGGATGGCTATAGACGCCAAAACTCAAACGAAGTGCAACATAAAAACAAGGCTCAAAGCTTGGATGAATTACATAACATCATGATTACAGACCAAAAAAATAGAAGCTTATACTTTGCAATAGTCCCTTTATCTTTTATGTTAAAGTTCCAGCACTGTCTCTTCCCCATCACTTCCTCTGTACCCAATACTACAATTGACATGTTGGTGGGATGTCACCTTTTTCTTATTAAACCTTCAACCTTAAATCTTTGAAGAGTACTCAAATATTCTCTGGGCTATCTTGGCCAGAATGTGTCTGGTAACGCGTGTACTCCCTTCCACTGTTTTACTTTGCCACGTTGTTTCCTTCATACCACACATAAACTATAAATTATATCATAGATAAGGCTGGCGATGGCTCTCTTTGAACCATTTATTCACAAACCACTTGCATGGAAAGCACTTATTGTACTGTGCCAGTTTGGCTTGGATTGACACTTATTTGTACATCGCTTTGGACAAAAGTGTCTGCCAAGTGAATACATGTAAATGTAGTCCACCATATCGTTGTTAACTCTTTACCACGCAGAATCAATAAAACATTTGCCAAATATCAGCAGTCACACTGACATTTTCTTTGCTGATCAAAAGGTAGGGAAGCCATCCATCTACCTGTGTCATCTCAAACAAATCCCTCTATCCATCGATTACAGAATGGTCAGATCTTCAAATGATACAACTCATTTTGTGTTGTCGCTTGCAAGTCTAATGCAAGTCTCCTGTATATGTGCACATTGAGACATTTCTCTTTCTGCTGTACAACACAACTCACGCGAGACAAGCTGGGAGTGCACCAGTCCGGTGTGTGGTTCCAGTATGAACACAGGCTGCAGGCGCTGAGCCAGGGCTGGACTGCTTCCTTCCAGAGGCAGGTAGAGCTGATGAGCAGATAGTGCCAACTGCCTGGCTCCTCGCAATTCAGCCTGGGGAGAAGGGGAGGAGTGGAGACATGATGGTTAGAAATGCCAGAGAGATCACAAGGAATTAGTGAAGCCCTCATCATTGTTGTAGCTACACAAATGTGCAAAGTGGAGGGTTAGTACATAAGGCGAGGGCTTCATGGCCTGGTTGCAGTGTAGAGATAGCCTGATCTATAAACATATCAACATTGTCATATAGTCAGTACCACATGACTGATTCACAAGATATGAAAGCACCACAAAGATCAAGAGGGAAGTGAAAGCCTGAATACACCACATGTTTCTATAAGTGTTCAAATGTGCAAGCACTATTTTAGACATTCAGTCTTAGATGGACATAAATTCATAGCAGGAATGTGTATCTGTGTGATCTGTACGGTTGCTTTTTATTGTGAAATAAAATGTCAAAAGCCTAAAGACTGATTCTGAAGGGAAACCTGGAAGGCATCGTTGCTCACCTGTGCAGGAAGTCCAGCAGTGATGTTGGGCATGGCAGTGTGGTTGGGAGGCGAGGTGAAATGGGCCAGCAACCTCTGTGCCTGAATCACACAGAAATTAAAACATGTAACTGCATATTTGCACAATAAATGACTCCTCTCCAGTGCCATATATCAACTTTCACACAAAATCCTGATTCTGTTAAGCTTTCATATAAGACGTGTGTGTTTAAAAGCTGATGAACCCACTCTGTCGAAACCCAGTCAATTATAGTAAGTATAGTAGAAAAAGAAGAAGTCAAATTTAAATTATTGTACTTCATTTAACACCGAAGTTATATTCATCTGTAGGTGGTAAAATCACCAGACCGTTTATATTTATGTATGAATCCCTAATCACTCATAATTTGCAAATGTGGATAAGAGAGTCTGATAAATTGCAGTAATATGACACCTCACCTCATGAGCCACTGAGAGGTGCCCGTTATCTGAATGGAGGCTGTCGTTGGGCGAGCTGCACCCTGATGCTGGGGTGCTGCTGCTGCTTGGGGAGGAGTCTGGGTGATAGAATTGAGACACGGCCATCAACTCATGATAGCACAACACTGTCAGAACAGACGTGTTCAAACAACACCAAAAAGATGCACGTATCAAATTGGAAAATGAATCAAACTGTGTCAGTACGTGTCGAAATCACATGGAAAAACTTAACAGATATAGAAATAACATATCAAAGCAGCGTTAACTTGAAATAGCTAAAGGAGTGGTGCAAATGAAACAGAAGGTCATGAGGGTGTTCCAGCTTAATGTAAATACTGTACCCAGAGTTTCTGGCCTGTGCTTGACAGCGGGAGGGGCGCTGATCTTACGCTGCAGCGGGTTTGGCCTTGTAGTGATGAGCTTCTTTAACTTCCACTTCAGAGTGGGCTCAGAGACTGCACGTACACACACACACACACACACACACACACGTACACACACGTACACACACACACACACACACAGTGACTCATTACAGATACCTATCTAGCTTTCAAACATCATGATAAACTGACTGATATTTACATCAGCGAGAATGCTTCCACCCAGTAAAGCATTATATACAGCATACAGTATGGCATACCATAGGGATGCACTCAATTTCCATAACAAAACCAAGTTTGAAGCAATCTGCAACACAGCTGGGCCAAGCGAATACCTCAACTCTGGTCAATAGCATACAAAGTCCCATGTTTACATTGGTCAGGCTCCAATAAGCTCAAACAAAACAATCAATCAGTGGCTGGCTCCGAGCAGATAAAAGGCAGCTTTGTGTTGTTCAAATAAAAGCACTGGAGGGTGTGTGTGTGTGCAAGCTGGCACCTAAGGGTCCTGGGGCAACGCAAATACATAATGTTTGTGTACTCGCAGAGATGTACAGGAAGATGAAACCACTCCCACTCTCATTCACATGCTGAGGGAGACCTGCTCTGGACTCTCACGCGGTTCATTTTACAAATACCTTCTATAAAGTTATGTAACTGCTTTGGTCTTTGTGTCTCGCTGTTGTTTTTATGACTGTTGAGTCTCTCTCTGGCCCTGCAGGCCTAGCGCTAATGAGTTTCCTTCGTCTCACTGGAAAGGAAACTCCTGTATACATTTATTCCCTCCCTCACTTTCTCATTCTCTCAAGCAAAATATGTACCATAACGACAGTTTCCTGAAACACTGAAAAGCATCGCACTGGGCTATGCAGTCAAACTCAGATTACACAGAACACGCTGCAACAGAACAGACCTGAGATGGAAAATCACCAGTCACCTTCACGGTTCAACCTCAACCCCATCACAGACACAAACAACAGGAGGTATCTCACCTGTCCTTCGCAGGGCAAGGTCTTTACGCTGGTCACAGGATGTAGGGTGAGACTTTGGAGACATGTCAGGAGCCGGGAGCCTAGGTTACCATGAATGTGTATGAGGAGATTTGTTCCTTTTTTTTTTCTTTATAAGTTCTTCAAATATTCTTCATATTTATTACTTTTATTAAAACCAGAAGAGGACTTCCTTACAACAATAAAATTACTTCTTGTGAATGTGTTTGCAGCTCACACAGTTCTACTTTGAAAAATTGTGTATGTTTATCCTTCTCACCTGTATCCTGGTGTAGAACAGCTGTGGTTGGGAGTCAGCCTGTCATGGGCGGGCTGGCTCTTCATAATTATGTGTTCCCGAAGTTTCTGTCTTACCAGAGGACTGGCTACAGCACCTATCAGTCGAAAAAAAAAGTCACTGAATGGGATCATGCATGGCCATATAAGACAGCACTACATCAACAACATAAAATGATGAAAAATAATAGCAATGTACTGTATATTACTATGGTATCAACGTCAGGAGTGAGGCGACGCCTGAAGTAAGTTCCAGGATATGTGTTACTTTCCTCTGAGCTCTTTTCATTTCATCTAGATGATAATAACTAAAAACAGCACGTTTCCTGAAACTAGTGTTTGTTCGCTTCTGGTTTGATGAGTACATGTTTCCTTGGAGTCTGAGACTACATCACAGCACTGTTGGAAATCCCCTTCTTTTTCATTGAAACACAGAAGAGCACGTCAACAGCGTTTCAACCCACAAAAGCACATTACATTACAGAGAACTACATTATGTGATACTCACTCTGCTCATTTTTGCTCTTTCGTATCAGCTGTTGTAGCTCTTCTCTTTTCTCCTGCTCCATCTCTCTTTGCCTTTGTTCAATGTTGTACTGATAAGAAAAAATAAACATTACCATTGACTTGTGAGATTTTCACAAAAGTATTTACATTTATGCCACAAATATGTCTACATAATTTAGTTTTGCCTCTAAATGTACATATTAAACAAGACATTGTGTTACACTAAAGAAATAAAGAACTAGAGGTGCAGCACCAACCAGCTGATCCATGATAAACATCAATCAGAATCTAAAGCTTACAGTAACCTGATCTGCTTCTTACTCATTTCTGATGAGCATTCATCAGCCTGTCAGGAAAAGCAGATGGCTTGTTCTTGTGGTTGATGTGGCAGCAGCTCTATCCGCCTTTCACTCTGTCCAACTCACCCTCATCTACATAAAATGATGATGTGGTGATGAATGTTGCCAGATGTGGCAGGACTAGGTAGAGTAGGTCAAAATGTCATGAGCAAACTCATATTCATAGTCTCATTAGTCATATTGAGTCACTATTTGTGTACTGAATGGTGACGATACTTGACTATTATGGTGATTATTTTGATTCTTTCAAATGACCAGAAATAGAGAAAAAAGTAGTAGATTGAGCCAATGTATTAACACCGCTGCTCGTTATGTTTGGTTCTACTGAAGCTCTCCTTTGTCACCGTCCAACTGGTTCAAGAGTGTTGTCCTCCAGACTCAGAAGTTGGTCCTTACCTGCAAGTGCTGCTGGGAAAACTGGGAGCAATGCTGAGAGGTGAGGGGTCCAAGGAAGAAGGGAGGCTGGGGGGCCAGCATGGCCGAATCTAGGCCTGCATGCAACAACCTCTGGGTCACACTGAGGTCCATGGGCTGCTTCCCATGTGTGGATAATGGAAGCTGCTTGCTGATGCTCACATCCACTACAGAAGGAGAGAGGGGTCAACATAACACATCAATTTGTCGAAGACTATCACTGTCTATGCCTATGGATGTCAACGTGGTGACGATAATTTGTTTCTCTGGAGTATATATGTTTTTATATGCAACTATTTATCAATGTCTTGCATACTGGTCTGATATATAGTCCATCATCATTCTATCAAGTGTAGAAAAAAGATCTTAGATGTGAGATAACTAAAAGGTTTTAACAGCTATTCACAGAAAAATTCCAACAATCTGAGTGCCATTTACTGCTTTGCTTTACATAAACATGATCAAGAGTGCACTCAGTTTATTTGGCATAAGTGTATGCCCAGATGTGTACTTGTACTTGAACTCTGCACATTCACCAGTCATATTTCATTTCATTCAAGTCTTCCTGCCTCAAGTGAACTGGCGATTGTCCAACAATGCATTCAGGAAAGCAAAAGAGTGGGGTGTTTGTGTGTGTTGGGGTTGGAGGGGCACAAAAGAAAGGAAAGAAATCAAGGGGAAACAGGGAGGGGAGTTGGATTTGAACATTGTGTGGTCAAGGCATTTGGGTCAGGTACATCAATCTGTCATCTCCCTTCCATGTTTTACTAAAATGAAAGAAATAAAAAGCTAAGTTTAGCACGCGTGAGACAATTGAACCAAGCTTCAGAGTCCTAATGAAAGACAGATGTCTTTTTATAGGTGCAAGGGAGTGCAAAAAGGTTTTAATCCATTTATGCAATCCAAAGGCCACTGTAAATATGTTAGAGCAACCTTACTTTTCAACTCAACTGATCTCACTGTAGCCTTGCATGGCCTGCTGGTATGACCTATAAAACAGACAGTAAGACTAATGATAACTGATAGTGAGGAAACATTAAGTTTTCTGATGCACCATAACAACAAGACAAAAACATATGCAGGCTCACAGATGATTCGAGACGGGTTTTCACGTGTAAATGCGACGACACCTGAAACCAAAATGTGGTGACAAATGTTTCGGTACCGATACAAAAGCTTAGACAGATGCAGTATGGAAGGAGACACCTTGCTCCCTCTGGGGTCGAGAGATGGGAGGGAGGCAAGGACATGGAAATTTACTGAACTTGCATGTCCAAATGACTGCAACCCCAAAAATGTTACTCAACATTACTCACATAATTCCTGCAAGTGAGTGTTTCTTTACTGGCATACCCTGCTGGATTATAGCACTGTGACACACCTCTCACATCACAATATCTAAAAAAAACAAAACAAACTTGCATTGCAATTATTTTTGTTATCCAGGATTCCAAAAACAGAAACCAAACCAACTACAGTGACACACGAAAATGTACATTCAAGTGCCAAAAATAACAAAGAAAGATAAGTCAAGTATGTGTTTCTAGAGTTAAGCATGCAGGTTTTTGAAGGCTTGGTCCTCAATGTTAGAATTAACAGTAGCTAACAAAAATACAATGGCTTAAATGAAGTCCATGACCCTTCTAATAGTAATCTACAGAAACAGTATACTCAGATGTAACATTCAGCCATGCAACTCCAAAACAGCTCAAAACAAACCCCCATAATTCAGGTTGCACACAAGTGCCACTGAACTTCCCTCCTGCAGGAGCCACACAGTAAGTCATACAGACCCAGGCAGCGTTATTTGGCCCTCATTCCCAAAAGCAAGACTGACTCATAGAGAGAAGTAATCATGTCTGTGAAGGCGTTACGGGTTGAAAGAATTTCTCTAAAGAAGAAAACACTCCCACGCTCTTATTACTGCAGGTCAAGTGAGACTTGCACACAGTAGAACATGAAAAAATAGCCAGGGAGTTAATAAGACCAGGACTATTTACAGTACGAGATAATATATAGTATAGTTTAAACCAAGTGGTTTCAGTTCTGCTGTTGTGCTTGATAACCCAATATAGAGTTCATAATAACAAAACTATTTGTTTATGGGGTCAGCAATGTTTTCTGTATGTGAGTCACAGAGAAAACATATAATTTACAAGAAAACTAAAACTTTGATTCATGATTATTTGTACAGCTCTTAAAAGAGGCAGGACACACAGAAAGATAAGCCTCCTGTAAAAACGAAAATGCAATTTACACACTACTTGCGGTACTGGAATCCTACCTTACCAGGTGACTCAAGGAACCCATGACATGTCAGACAAAACTTAATCTCTGAAATATTTGAACCCGTCCCACATTAAGCTGATTCATGTCTGTGTAACAATGTGTCAGTGTTGAAGTTGAGGGCTTGTTTTTTTTTTTAAAGCACCAGATGCTTTTTTTTGTTGTACTGTAATTAAAAAAAAGTCAAATGTGCAACAGGAAATACCTGTTGCAGCAGAACAGTATGTATTTCCAGAAGAATGTCTGTGTGTTTTCAAAGAAAATCAATCACTGGAACTGCGGGACTGTGGTGTTCGTGGTAGTAGGGACTCAAATTATCTCCACACACACACACACACACACACACACACACACACACACACACACACACACACACACACACACACACACACACACACACACACACACACACACACACACACACACACACACACACACACACACACACACACACCAAACAAGTCAGCTCCCCTGAGGGAAAGGAAACAAGTCTTACTTCTCATCTAAACAACAAAAAAAAAAAACACCTGCGATATTTTTTTTTCTTTTTACAAGCGAGGACCAGGCTGCAACAACCATGTGTATAACAAGAAAGAATGTGATGCTAAATGTCCGCCCAGAGACACGCAGTCTACACTGACTTTCATGTGTTCAGTAAATGTTTGGTACCTTTCTGCAGTTTTGCTGGAAAGGCCACTCTTCCATACCAATACTCATTTTGAGTATTTGTACTGATTCTGAAGCTGTGACATTATACTTAGAACTTAAATACTTCCACTAATTGAACACAAAACCATCATCATCAGTCATCGCATGATGCATTCAACCACGCATTTACCACGACTTCACTGAAAGAGGCCATTCACAGCTCGCACTTGTCTCAACATCACATTACAAAAAGGGTGCAAGTATTCTTAGCCATGGCCTGCTACTCATCAATTGTGCGCTCATTTTAAATACAAGGAGAACTGCATCCAGATAAGATCTGTGCGTGTGCTTCTGTCTCTCTCATTTGGGCGTTGTAGTGCTAAAAATAAGCAGGAGACAAACTTCTGGTTTCCGTAATAGCATATTCGTTTCACAACCATCATCCTCTTTCTGTGTGCTTTCTGCAACAACACATAGACACACGCACACACACATGCATGCACACACCTGCACACACACACACACACACACACACACACACACACACACACACACACACACACACATACGCACACACTCACACAGAAACACTGACTTCCTGTTTCTAAAGTTAGTCTACACCATAACATCCTCTTGGTTCATTTAGGCAAGCAGAAGCTGCTATTTTGGTTGAATGGCTTCACTGGCTGACTTCTGATGCTTGAGAGTTACAGATGTCCTTCAGCATTGTTTATATCCTCACTGTGGCCCTAAAATGTGCCTTGTTTATTGTTGGAGTGAACGCCACAGTAGTGTTGGATGGAGTTATGTCCGGAAGTCACACATCAGGTTAAGCACAAGCTTCTATTTGTATACATAAACACGGGCAGAAGGCTTGAGGTTGATGCCTGGTTAGAAGAGCAACAAGGCAGAAAAGAGCAGTTCAGAGACAACGCTGTTGATATTGTTTCTGCTAAGATATCAAGCATGTCCACTTGAGTGTTAATTCATTATGTCCACCAGACTGACACCGAGCTCTATATTAACACACACACACATTAGCAATTTTATGACAGCTACACCACCACGCTGACCACCTTCACCCATTTCCCCAGCCAGCCACCTATCTCTCCGTCCTTTCCTCCATCCCTCCCCCGTCCTTACATTTAGAGGAATCCACAGCTGTTGGGGACATTCTGTCCCTCTGCTTCTGAGCAGCTGGAGTATCAATCTCCGTATGTGTGCATCCAAATGTGTGTGTGTGTGTGTGCGCTTGTGTGTGTGTGAGTCCATCCTATACGCGCCAAGATATTAATAGCTTGCAGTTGTTTCTTTTGAGTGTACACAGCAGGCCTTTGTGTTTGCATAAGTGGGATCTGCTTGTGTGACAGTTGAGGGTGAGTGTACACGTGTATCGGTGCACTAGTGCTGGCATGTGTTGGTGCCAATGTATTAATAAGGCCCATTTGTTTCTTTTGAAGGAGTACTGTGGCTCTTTGTGCTCGTTTCAGTACATGTAACCATGATGGTGTATTTTTAGTGTCACCTGTCAGTAAACACTTGTGTTATTGTGTGTAATCATATAACTGCACATGTGTTTTGGGACACTGAGTTGCGTTGCTGTTTCTCCACATATTAATAGCATCACACCACTTGTTTTTATGAGTGTGGGGCATGCGTGTGTGTGCTTATAAGTGTATTAATAGCATTCCCAATTGCCCACACATGCTTCTGTATGTGTACGGCGTGTGTGCAAGTGGCTGTCAATTATTTCAGCCTCATATATATCAGCTGTACTGCAAATGGGTGTGGAAAGAGAATGAGTTTACTACAGATGACTACTATGTGTGTAGTCCGAGCTGATGATATAAGCTTATCCCAGTATTGGCATATATTTCAGTGCTGTTTACTCACTATAACATCTACTTTTGTTACTCTCATGATAATGACATTTAATTGATAACTGCAAAATATCGTATCCTGCAAATCCTTCACTTTTTATGGCTGCAACTCAGGTTTTTTTTCAATGTAAATTATTTGAAAAAACTGTATTATAAAATGTCAGAACATATCAACCACTATTTCCCAGAGCACAAGGTGATGATTTGACAGCCCAAAAAAACAAAAGGTATTCAATTTACCATGACCCAAAACGAACAAAAGCAGGAAGTCCTGACATTTAAGAAACAATTTGATTCAATAATGAATTTATTCAAGGGCGGAATCCTTGTTTGTTTTGCCAAAAATGTGAACTTAGCCAATATAACATGAGGGGATGTTTGGCATTTGTTTTTACGACTGCAAAAAGAATGCCGCATCTCATTTCCTTTTTAACCCCAGAGACTTATGAAATTACAACATTGTGCCATGGCACAAGCTACACATTCCTACACTTGACTGTCAACAAGGTAATAATCGCACAAGAAAATATGATGTTCCTTCATCATCATCGATTCTTTTTTTCTTGACCAAAAGGTCAGAAGTCAAAACCGCTGTAAGACCTCTCTTGATGTCGTGTCCCTCAGGCGGCGTGGGAAACAGGACAATAATCACAGTTGTATGTATATGAGACTGTCACAAGCTAGCATGCTCTTTAGTGTGATTCTTCAGCTTGATTTATCTCAGCCAAAACAGAGTGACAATTGTTGAAATAGTTTCATTTTATCTCCTGTGGGTTCCAAAGGGTCATTTTTTTTCGGAGGGGTGGGGGAGCGAAACACTGCTGAATTCTGCTCGGGGACTTGTCGTACATTTGGCATGAGACTAAAACTCTGCCTTGGTCAAGAACACACATAAAACACCACAATACATTCATGACCTGCTCATCGTTCATAAGAGAAAGTGGTGACAGTCCACAGTACAATACACACCCTCATTCAGACAACTTATCACCATGTTATGCAAATGAAGACATGACCCCCCCCTCCCCATCTCTCACACACACACACACACACACACACACACACACACACACACACACACACACACACACACACACACACACACACACACACACACACACACACACACACACACACACACACACACACACACACACACACACACACACAGCAGAGGGATGGTTGTGTTTTTGAGGGGCATCTTGCATCAGTAGTCAGCTGAGTTGATCTTAAATCAGGAACAGGAAATGTGATCTGGGGCTCTGGCTGGTCCAGAACACTGTCCCTATTGTCAGTGCACTGCTGTGGCTCACACTGGGAAAACACTGGGGACTTTTAAAGGTTATCTGTCCTGGGGAAAGGTTGGTATTCACTTTCACAACTTGCCTGCAGCACAACGCTATACCCCAAATGGATATGATGGATATGGATGGGTATTAGTGGAAGATGGCTTGATTGCTAAATATGACTTTGTCCTTCTTATTATAAATATAAAGGATTATCTAGGGTCAATTGAGGAGCTTCTACAGCAAGCTGGTCTATCAGTGTTAACAATGTAAAAATAAAGCAATGTGATTACCTCTATGTATTAAGCTGAAGACATTAAAGACACTAGAGCTGAAACTATACGTAATTTAATCAATCAGCCAATGGACAGACAATTAATTGGCAACTATTTTGTTATCTGGTTAATTTATCAGTTAAGTTATTTTTCTAAGCTATAGAACCAAACATTTATTGACAGTTGATGAACATTGTCAGGTTACTTCTGAATGAAAGTCTATGTACCCAAATGTTATCAATAAATATCTCTGAAGCAAGTGAGTGTGCGGGAGTCATTCTGATCTATATTGTCGGCCATAGATACCGTCCTACACACCTCACCGTCGACCTACAGGTGTGCAAATGTTTGCTCTTCCAAAATAAGAAATTTGGGACATTTGTAACTGTGTCTGTAATTTTTCACTATTTCCTGACAATCTAGAGCCAGAAAAGGCTCTAAATAAACCTGATCATCTCGTGTTTTTTTTAAATAATTGTTTTTTTCTGCCGAATGTGCAAAGTAAAACCCAGCTTCCTACCTCAACAGCAAGTCAGAACAACACTGACTACTAGCAACCACAGTGCACACCAGTGCCACTGAATAACATGAATCACAAGCATTACATTACAAAAGGCCAGCGTGTGACTCGTAGCCGATGCCAGCTGTAGAAGCACAGAGGTGACTTTTGTTGACATCAAAATGTCTTTGTCTACAATAATGTTGAAAAAACCTGCAGACAGAAGGACACGCAGAATTTCCACATCTCTACTGTTAAGTGTGAAACTTTAGCCACATGAGGCCTATTTAGTGTTGAAAACTGACAAAGTCACAACTTGTGGAGCAAAAGGGCTTCTGTGATGATCAGCAGTTTGGGTTATATGACACCGATCATGTGTAAGAGATGTTGTAAACACACACACACACAGTATTTGCACATGCATCCACACAAGCAGATAATGACCCATTCAAAGCAGTTATGGTCACTTCTGGTTATCTGAGATGATGAGAGGAAAAAAAAGTGAGGGCGAGATCTAAAAGGCAACAGAAAGGGGGCAGAGTGTAGGTGGTGTCAATTCCTGAGGCATAGCCCACATGAAACTAATGTAACTGTATCCCTGCAAAAGCACCATGGCTATGACCTCATCCCATCCAGAGAGGGAACCTGGTCACATGAGAACATTATTCCACGCATGGCCACCGTGTGTGTGTGTGTGTGTGTATGCATTTTAATTTTCTAGGAAATTAAGGGGCTTGGGTGGGATCTGAAAATGTTTACGACTTCTATGTGATACAGCACACACATTCAGACAACACAGCTGCTCATCCCACGGTTCGACCAACAACCAAACACTTGTTGCCTAGCAAATGAGGCAAACCTTTCAATGATGTTATGGGCAGAAATACATTCAATGGGACATTTTACACCAACACTCACAATGAAGCTTCATGCCATAATTAATTTTCCAAAAATGGTCCTATTCATCACCTTAAAAAAGTCATGTTGCCAATTTGACAGATTAGGATAATTACAAGGGCACTTTACATTACAATCAATTAGTCCAGGAAGGTGAGGGGGTATTTACTAGACTGCAGCACCTGATGATTCTGGGCCATGACCTCAGGTTATGTACACGTATTCTGATTTGGAAACCATAATGCATTTTTTTTTAATTGTTACATTGCATGCAAATGAAAATCTCGGCCAGGTGAGCTTTTACACCTGTTGAGTTTGGACGTAAGCCAGAAGAAGACGCCATGGATTTAACAGCGTCGGTCTGATATTTAGCTGCTCCACGGGTTTTCAAGGCACACAGCATTTAGTTAGTTCAAGTATGTAAGCAGACACTCTTTCTCGTACACAACCATGCAGTGAAGTAGTAGTCAAGATACATTTTTAAACAGCTAGAGCCTTTAAGAAACACGTTAGCTAACTTAACTTTTCTTCACGGTGCAAGTTAGTAACATTTAAGTCGCCTACCGTTTGGAGGTGAAGTTCAAACGTCCAACTTCATGCGAAACCAAAGGCTATTTTAAAGCAGCAATAGCGAGTCAGAAAGAGGAAAGACGGGTAAAAAACTTCGTCCGACTGCCCGCCGCTGTCATCTTGGGTCCGGTTTGTTTAAACGGCTCGTTGTGTTTTCAGCTATCAGGATGTTTTAAACTGAAAAGCATTGGTTCAGCACGCGCCCGCTGACGGAACACGCCACTTAAAAAAAAAAAATGTTTTCTATGAAAACCGAAAAGCTTCGCCCCACTTGTCTGTCTCCTTCCCACTGAGCGTCCGTGGTGGTGGAAGCGCTGATAAACGCTGCTGGCTGCGGGTCTCGCTGTCACCCGCCTGTGTGCTGCCGGTGTGAGGGCTCCATCTGCTGAACCCAGCCGGGTACGGATGCTGCTGCGTGTCTGTGCGCGCGCGCACCGAAGTACACATCTGTGGTAGGCCTACTTGTACTTTACTTGAGTATACTTTTTTACAGCTCGTTATTTATGTATTAACTTTCTTGATTCAACAAATAATATATGATGTATTATTATGGAGAAAGAGAGTACTTAAATTTACATAATAATAATAATAATAATAATAATAATAATTATTATAATAATAATAACAAAAGTAAACTAATGTACACATTAATGATATAATATACATAATTCTGAAATTGATTATTCTGCCGCTAATGGAATTCACACCTGTGAGTCATACTGTGAAATTGCAAAATGTATTCAGTGAAAAGGCCTACAGTCATCAGATAAAATATATTGGAGTAGAATATAAAGTTCCCTCAAATGGACACTTCGCTCTGTGCAGTGCTGAAGTTGCAAATTTATTGATGGTTGGGTGTCATGATATTATTGGTTGAAATTGGATGATCCCAGCTGATGTAAGCATGTGTCATATTTAGTTTTCCAAGGAGAAAAAAATGGATTTTTTGATATAAACAATGTAGCCGGGTATGTGATCAAAAAGGGTTAAAAACTGGCACTTTAAATTTCAGCGACTTTAACTGTAGGCTGATATTTACAGCAAATATATCTTGCAATGTGTATCTTTAGGACACTTTTTAACGGAAGCGGTGAGCCCAGAACAGAAACAAGCTGACCATAAATATAAATATGGCCATCATAAGTACTGTAAAACCACAAAACCAAACATATTTGAAATACATATGCACATCCAGCCTCAAATAGAACGTTATGCTTTATATTAAAGTCACAACCAATGTCATCGTCTTTTGTGCTGCAGAAGCCCAAAGACCTATAAGAGCATGTAAAAGGTATTTTACACTGTAAGTCGATGTATTGAATTCTTGAGATGCTGTTATTTGAGCAAGCCGATCCAACTAGCTCGTTCTGAGCCATCATGTTTATTTTACTATGCTCTATATGTGACTTTTTCCAGATTTTCCTGTATTTTTATTTTGGGATCTGACCACCTTGTGAAGCCGAAGGCAAATGTTCACGTCTGTGGACAATAGTGTTCTATTCTATCTGGGATGCACACACACACAAAAACACCCAACAAATGTACTCCTAATTTAGACAGTGCTGCTTATTCTCACATGTCCTCTCCTGAACTGAACTCTCACTGTCTCTGACAGTTTCCTCATCCTGCTTGTGGCCAAATCCCCTCTGCTCTCTGCCAAAAAAAAAAAAGGCAAAATCATTTGATCCATAAAGATAAACCAATCTTGGACAAACCAACTCAGTGAAGCTGAGCCAGTCGTTTATTAAATGTGACCCAGGCCAGTCCAAAGAAAGAGTCAAAAGCTTTGCTGTTGTTCGGTTTAATTGTGTACCGAAGGGGGAAATTATGGCCTGAGTTCTGAAAAAATTGCTATCAACCAACCTCAGTATGATATCAACAACGGCATGTCTTTTCCCATGTGCTCTTGGCAGGACTTAACAGTCCATCCCCCAGTCATGGGGTTGACTGTGTCCTGAATCATTTGAGATACGTACAAGCAAATTGAATTTCATCGCCCATTTTGAACAGCACATGCTTGAGACAGAGTTTCTTCTATTTGCAGATGGAGAGTGTGTCT
Source organism: Eutrigla gurnardus (assembly GCF_963514095.1). Classification (NCBI taxonomy): domain Eukaryota; kingdom Metazoa; phylum Chordata; class Actinopteri; order Perciformes; family Triglidae; genus Eutrigla; species Eutrigla gurnardus. The sequence continues at coordinate 16,196,966 of NC_139916.1, read as the reverse complement.
GGTGACCGTTGTTCCCATACATTTTTTATTTTAAATAGTATCTGTCTGAAAATCAAAATATGTAAATATTAATGTATTCACTTGTGGCCTTTATATACAGTGTGTGCGTGTTTGTGTGTGCGTGTGTGCGCGTGTGTGTGTGTGTGTGTGTGTGTGTGTGTGTGTGTGTGTGTGTGTGTGTGTGTGTGTGTGTGCGTGTGTGTGTGTGTGTGTGTGTGTGTGTGTGTGTGTGCGTGCGTGTGTGTATTTTGGGGAGTAAAATAACCATGTCTCTACAGCATATGCTGTACTACTGATTTGTCACCATGTGAACCACCATTTGAATTGGAATGCACCCTTGATGACATTATGATAAATAAAAAAATATTCAGAAATATTAACATTGACAACATTAATTTGGCTTGTGGCACACTTACTGAAACCACAAGCTCATTCAGTGACCAGACATGATAAACTATGGGCGCATCTGGTTTACACTAAGTTTGAAATCTTCAAACATAGTTTTTTTTTTGTGCAAATAACTACATCCTCATCTTCATTAGACACATCATTCAAAACTAAAAACCAGTGCACATTGAAATATCACACTCAATTATCACTCACTTGCAACTAGAATGCACATGTGAAACTACGTGTAACTAATTAGATCACTTAGAAATGAATAGAAATAGGATTCAGGTTTGCTCTTTGGTGGAGGCCAATTTTGGAGAGAGAGAGAGAATAGGGGACTGCAATCACAATAAACTGTGTTTTATTTACAGTACAATACATTAAGGATTTCATCTTCAGTTAAAGCAATTTTGTCTGATACTGTAAGGGGTATAAGAGTATTAAGAATGAACACATTTCATTGTTTCCCTATTGCGTATGTGTCCATTGTCTATATTTATAGCATGCTACAAATGAAAAGCCAAATACTCCAAATAATAGTGTGTGCAGTTGGCATGTGCAAAGGGCTATTTATTAGGTATTTTGTGTGTAAAGTTGTGATGCCAAACATCTTAGAGGAGTTTAGTAGTTTTAAATGAAGTGTTTGCTTTTGCAAGAGATGCAGGATATTTTGTTGTGTATCTGTTGTGTATCAGCATTTGTGTGTAGGATTTCAACAAAGAGGGCCCTAGTTTCAGAAACTGTGTTTTTAGCAGTTAAACAGGACTGATGAATTTGGCAACATCTGTGTTTCTGTTAACACGTCATCATCGGTTATCTTATCTTCCCCCCTCACACTATTTCTACATCGCCTCTGCCATCATAAGGCCAGTGCCACTGTTGAATAGCGAGTGTGTTTTTGGATCATGTGACTGTATCATAGAGAGAAGGACATTCATTAGACACCCCAGGAAAACAACCCCACCTTACAGTGCAATGAGCGAGATGCTCGGGAGAGTCATCCTCAAAATCTTGTCACCAGACGTCCACAGACACGCAATTCTTTCTCACAGAATTCCTCAGAGCGAATTTAGAAAACGGAAAGCCAGAAAACAGTGAAGAAGGGAAAAGACACATATGGCATACATGGCTAGGACTCCAAGGTGGAGTTTTGTGGCCAGTAGGGCTCACTCCTCTTCCAGTCACAGGAAGCCAGTAGGAATGAGAGGAATGCAGTCAGGCAATGGTGATGGAGGGAGCAGCAGTTGCAGGGCAGATTGCCAACAAGAGAAATGATAGGGAGAACGAGAAAGTGATTAGAGAGTGGAAACGGCTCGGGCGAGGAATAATTAAGACGCGCAATCACAATCAGCGATGTTGATGTGCCTCCAAAACCGCATAGCCACGCTCACATACCAAAAACAAAACGCCCAGTGGCTGCTTTTTGTTGTTGTGCGTACGAGTGACTGTTTGCTCCGGTATTGACAGTTTGATGCGGATAATGTGCTTGATATTGGAAGAGTCACTGACGGAAATGCCACAGTACATTACTGTGACCGGTGGAATGTGTGGAGTTATCAGTTGAGCAGATTTCCTGGTATCGGGTGGAGGCTGGGGGTCCACAAACAGGAATTTGAGATTCACCATCCAGGGGGTCATCCTACCGTACGGACACACACTCCCATGCATGCAGAGGCCTGCGCCCACATGCAGGCAACACACTCACACATGCACACAGATGCACGCAAACACAGCAGAACATACAGTTTCTCTCTGTCTCTGAGGTAGCTGTTCTAGCTCACTGTTTTTATTCAGCAAAAATCCACCTGCTCAGTATCAAACAGACAAATTAAGCAATTAGCTAGTGAACATAAGTGGAGCATTAAGCTGCTAAAGAGCCAAATCCCTGTGTGTGTCACAGCAACTTTTTAAGGTGCTATGTCAATATTGTTGTTAGGTTGTTGCACTGCCCCAAATGAATTTAAATCACCATTTAATGTCAAATGCAGAGACGATAAAAGCAATTCAACTAATCTAACAATCTGCAGATGTTTGCATGTGTTGTGTATATGCAAAAAAGCTTCATTGTGCATGTAAAACAGCGGTTGTTGCACCTGAACTGTGCATAATACCATCATACGTGTTCAGGTAGCCCGCACTAGGCTGCAGCCGGCAGCTGTGCGGTAACTTTGAACCGAGAAGACGACGGAGGCTGCTAGCTGTGGCGTATAGCCTCTAAAGCCTTTCCATCCTCAACAGCAAAGAAATATCAACCCACAGAGGGGATGAATAGCACTCAGCATTCGCCTGGTTTCTCTGGAAACTGACTGTAAGGCTGGAAAGTGTTGCTTTACGACGCCTTCACACTCCTGCGTGCACCCGTGTGGAAAAAGGTAAAAAAACAAAGAGTTCAGAACAACGTGTACCGCTTTGAAAAGGTGTGTGACGTAATATATCAAACTGAACAAACGTGTGAGGAGACAATTTCACTTGAGTTAACGTTAGTTTTGAAAAAAACTCTTATGTTGCCTGTTTTTCATTAAGAATTTTAATCGAGTGAAACATATATAATTAGACAGAAAGTTTGTTTTCATAAATCCTTGTGCCCTTTAGCTCATGGCCCAGATAATAATATAAAGGAATGTGGAAAAGGCAACAACTTATCATTAACATGTATTTAATACTTCCTGCTGAAAAGGGTTTTCCAACCAACTTTCAAACCGCTTCCTCCATGACAAAATCTTTCTGTACAATTAAACATCCACATGGTAGTTTCATCTCAATTAGAGCAGATGATTGCAGTGTAAATACTTTTCCACAAGGGGGTGATACACAAATGACTGCATCTACTGTTTGTTATCTAAACACAAACAACGTTCAAAACCTGGAAGTGAAAGGACTATCATCTCGTTAATTCGCCTCAACCGCTAATCTCAAACTCCTCGTCAACCCTTTACAGTTCTGGCCTAATCTCAGTTGGCGGTCTCTGCTGTGACGGAGAACTCTCCTAAGACCACGGCTGACTAAATTAGAGGGGATTCGGAAAGCCATATTTTACTATACAGCAAGTCACTGTACTGTCCTTCAGCAATTTGGAAAATGTGATGAAATAATTACAAATCCAAGACCTTTTGGTAGTGAAACCAAAGATTAGATATTGACTGAGACTTTTAATGTACACACAAGACGAATGTCACGTCTTTGTGACCGAAACATACAACGTTGTTACGTTTCTCAGCTGGATTCAGACACTTTAGAGGGATAGTTACATCCAAGACCAGCTGATTGTGGCCTCTTAGCCTGCTGCCCCTCCACCTTCAGAAACCTAGCGTTTCTGAATTCATCAGAAATATAGCGTTTATCAAGTTATAAGTACAGTTTGGCTGCTTAGACTGATTACTTTGTTCTCCCCTAATAAACTTGTTTAGTTTTCAGTTTTTCAATACACAATTTTCTTGATTATTGGTGATATTGAAAATCCTCAAAATGGTCTTTAAATATATTGTGTCATCTGACCAAGAATCCAAAGATCTAAATGACAGATGATAGTTGAGAAGCTAGGGACAAGTATATACTGTATGTTTGCTTAAATGGTCTCATTGTCGCTTAAAGATGGATTACAATGAATAAATGATCGAAATGTTTTCCCATCAAATTTTCTGTCAATCAGCTAATCAGTCAATGGACATTAATTTCAGCTCTCATTCAATCCGTGAACCAGAGTGGTGCTCTTTGGTGAAAACCTTTTTCTAAAAGCCTTAGTTAACCAGAGTATGTTTTTTTTTTTTTTTTTCACCTGCCAGTGGATTCAGAGACTAAGAATATTAATTGGATTATCAAATATTCTCAGTAACAGCTGAATGATCATGCTAATTCATTGAATTCCTAGAATTGATAAAAGTGTACACATACGGTTGGGAACAGGGGGAATCTGTCTAAGGTGAATCAGTATTAAACTCCCTAAAACAGTAGAGAAAAGGTCAAGAAAACCAATTATGTCATCATTATGGCCCCATTATTTCCAGAGAACATGGAGGAGGTACAGTCTGATTTATTGCCCAACAAACCACGTATAAGTCACTAAAAATGGAGCAGCACGGTAGAGTAAAAATAGAGCGAAAGTTTAGTGTTTCGGGCGAGAAAAGCTGAGGCCAGCATTTCATATCATGCAGCAAGACGTATGTATAACTCACGAACACAGGGAAGAACGGAGCTCAATGTGCTTTCTACTCGCTTTCTGCCACATGCTGAAAACATAAGAATGTTTTCAGCATGTGGCAGTGGTGAGGTGATGTTCAGTGCTGGTCCAGATTTCTATAAAAAGATGTGTCTGTTGGCAAAAAAGTATGCATGCACAAGCAATATTTGACAACGCATGTCATTTTTTTCTCCCTTTTTTGCTGTCCTTGAAAGTACAGTAATTCAGTACAGAGGAAAGCCACTGACAGTGACAGCAATTTGATTAACTCTCACTGTGTCAACAAAACCAGGCTTTTCCTCAACAAACTCTCGCTCTCATCTCTGCCCTTCTGTACTCGTCTCAGTGTTGCATTCAGGGACTGTTGGACTGTTGTTGTGTGTCTCCTTAATGCACTTTCAGACTTTTCCTGGACAGACTACCTCTCCAGGGTGGATGGGTCTGTTTCCAATTTTCTCCCCTTCCCCGTCCTGAAAAAACGACACTTCCCAAACCAAAAACAAATAAAACCAGAAAAATGAGTTTCTTTTCTTGTTTTTTTTCCCCACCACAATCTTCTTCTTGCACATTTTAATGTGTCTTTGTGAGTTTGAAGCATTTGCAGTCATATCAGTGTAAATGGTGGCCACTACACTGAATCCAGAACAAACTCAAGCTTCTCACAGCTGAAGCCAACTAAAGACGACCGTCTGCCGGTAGTAACTGTGAGGATGAACCAAAGCAACAACAAGAATAAAACTTTTCGTGGCAGCTAAAATCCTTTCTCCAGGGAATAATACATTAAAGATCGACGTACTTTCCTGCCGATATACAATCATTGAAGGACACATTTTCTTTTACACAGCTGTTACACTCTTTTACAGATTATGAGCAAATGGGCAACATCACGTACCGGTCTTGGGTGCTTACATCCAGTGAGGCCCCTCCGTGCTCCCACAGCAGCCGAGTCAATCACAGAGGCAGCGGTCGGACGGGCTGGGAGGCTCGGAGAGAAGATAGATCCTGCTTTGACAGGGGAGCGGTGCTGCAGCGCTGGAGCCCGGCTGTGCACTGACAGAGGGAGTCACAGTCAACTGCTTGACACAACCCTCTGACTTTTCTGTGTCTAGCACTTCCTCTCTCTCTCTCTCTCTCTCTCTCTCTCTCTCTCTCTCTCTCTCTCTCTCTCTCTCTCTTCTCTCTCTCAATCACTTCCCCCTAATTTTATAAGACACTGTTGCGTTGCCCTACCAGCCCCCTGCAACTTTTGTAACTTGTCAGTGTTGCCCCTGACTCAGAAGCTCCAGGGATGGAGGGTAGAGGGGTTTTGTGTGTCTGTGTGTGTGTGTGTGTGTGTGTGTGTGTGTGTGTGTGTGTGTGTGTGTGTGAGTGTGTGTGTTTGTGTGTGTGTGTGTGTGTGTGTGTGTGTGTGTGTGTGTGTGTGTGTGTGTGTGTGAGTTGGAAAGAAAGAGAAAGGGAGAGCAACAGATTGTGTAGTCACTCATCCGACAAAGACAATAGCAGGAAGTGTAGCTTTAGGGTACAAAGTACACAGGACTGAAATAAGAAAGCTGCATCAAGCATTACACATGACAGCCTACAGTAGTTTGACACAACACACACACACACACACACACACACACACACACACAAAGCGTTCTCGCTCCCAACTCGTCAAATACCGACGTTCGATCGGTGCCAAGCAGGGAATGAGAACGTGCTGCCCATCTTGGATTTGGCACCAGCATATGTGTGAAATGTGTATGTAATGAGGATGAAAGTAGTTTTTAAAAAGCCAAATCATAAAAAAATGTTATATCATATTTTTTTGTTCTTTAAATATAATGAATTACCTTCTTTTTGTAAAATTAGTTGCAAAACATTGTATTTGTAAGTTGTTTCAACATTAGGTAAACTGTATATGTGACAACAACTGATCATTTTTGAACAAACACAACTTTAAGACCTAGTCAAGCCCCAAATTCTACACATTAGAAATTCTCAAACTCGACACAAATCTAGCAGTCAGTGATTACTGACAGTATTTCACCCTGGTAACAGTGTTATGAACCTTGAAGTGATTACAGTGGTTTATTTCATTGTGATCTTTTCTCTGCGGACATATAACATATGATAACCTGGCTTGATCATTCTTGGTTGATCAACAACATTGAGATTAATGTGAGGAACAAACACAGATCATAACTTCATGATACAAAGGCACACATTCGGAGGTAAAGTGATTCTGGTAAATGTATATATTTCCCCGGAAATACGGGTGGAGTAGAAGAGTGAGAGCGTGTGGTTTTCTCACAGGTTTGTTGCCTCTGAGGTCTGAGACGAGCCAGAGATTCATTCATATAAATGTACGACATTAGAGCGCTCAAAAAGACCAAATCTGTGTTTCGTATGATTGGATGCAACAAAACAATAGGATGGGATGGAGCAAATCAAATTCATACCTAAATTAGTTTTGTCGTCCAACAGCTTTTATTTCGGGGAAACTTTTCTCTAAACTACTACAACCTTTAACCATCTCAAAACGAAACCCCTATGAATACAATACATTGTTTATAATATTCTGCAACTAAAAACACTGTTCTGTTAATATCCTACTCTGATTTCAAATGAATCAGTCAATACACTTCTACAATAAATTAATTTGTCTACTGTTTATTGCTTCAATCTATTAATTTTTCTTCCAATAAAATGTCACAAAATAGTGAAAAAGTCAATTTTGCCTTCCTAGAGTCCAATTTGAGATGTTTTGATTTGTCCAACTAAGAGTCAGACATTTAGTCATATATGATATATGATATATGATATATGATATATGACAAACAGTGGTGTAGTGGTAGTTGATGAGGTGGGTGTACAGCTAGGTAGATGGGTAGGTTACAGAGGAGGAAGTGGGTAAACTCTCCTATATCCAATAGGCTGGCTGATAGGTGGGTAAACTGTAAACCCCCAGATAAAGATATACCCTCCACTACACCACTGATGACAAAGCAAATCCTCAGCTGGAACCAGTAAATGCATTTTTGTTAAAAAGAAAGAAATACATAAATAGGATCGAGATCTGACAAAATAATTGCCCCCACCTGCTGTGTGGTCTGGCCTCCTCCGCTACTGCGCTAGCAGCTATGGATTAGCTTTCTGCTTCAAACGTAACTTCATCCTTTGGGAAAACATACTGACCAAAGGAAACTCATGTTTGAGGTTATGACCTTTTGTCCTTGTGGCAAGAGGGATTCTGAGGTTAGCTGGCCTTGGTCTAAGTTTCACCAAAGTTTCAAACAAAGTTAACTTTCTCAAGAGCGGAGGATTGTGATGTGCAAATGTATTTAAATCCACAATCAAAAGCGTACGGCATCACATTGATGGTTGATTTTATATCTCCCTTATTACAACATACGTTGAAAGAAATGTAATTTATATGACTGTGCTTTTACATTTTCAGTACATTTTCCAGATATCACACTTCCCAGACTTAGCCACCATGGTTTTTAATATGTATAAAAGGAACAATGTGCATCAGACGAATACACTTTTCAAGCCTTGTGGATACAAATTCCTCACAATCTGGTGTAATCAATGGGAGTTGGACACTCACAAGGCTGGGGTTGAGTTGATACAAATAGCTAACCTGTTCCTCTTGGAGCACGGAGAGGAAAAGGGGGACGCAAAAGACGTCAAAGCTGATAAGAAGCAGGTTAGGAGTCCTTGAGGAATACAATGGGATCTGCATCATCTGGAAACGTGAGGTGCATGCAGGCTGTTAAAAGTCCCGAAAGATTAGCGTGAGGAGGAGCAGTAGGAAGCGGGGCTTTATCTGCCAGAGCACTCGACACAGATCACAAGAAGTGGAAAATACTGGAAATGTCTTATCAGCATGCGAATGACCATCTTTTTTCCCATTATGCCTTTCAACTCATCTATTTTCTGATTGCCCCTTATGGCATTTGCAGGAAAATGTTGCGCTGTGTGTGAACAGAAATGACAAAATTCCATTTTTTTTGACTCCAAAATGCCCTTATGTCCACGTTAGTTCTGCATTTGAAATGCAAAATGTTTTAATAATAGTGCAGATGCAATACCTGAGTTTCAGGGATCACCAAAAGAATAATTTTTTGATGCCTTATTTAAGAAACATAAACATAGTTTTCGGAACAAACTTCCGTCTTTTTTGCACGTTTGCAAGAACGATATCTAAAAATATCTAAGATTGGCCATTTTTTATTTAAATTTGGAACTTAAAAGGATAAAGCCTACGATATTGTATATTTTTACTGTCAACAAATCCTGAAAAGACCAGTATCAGCAATGTGATTTCTCTGATGTCTTTCAGGCATCACTACGCTGCTCTCAGTGCTACTTTAACATTTGTAAAAGCAGATACAAATATGATTATTACTCATCTTGTGAGTATTTATGGCAGCAGGACAGTGTGTGTAAGATCCAGAAACTACAAAAAGAAAATAAACTACATTGTCCATGTTAATTGTAATAAAGCAACCCAGTGTTTTTTGGTCAATGGCTAAAAGGATACTATAACAGGACTTGTCTACACAAACAACATTGTTAGTATTTAGTTTCATGGGATTTGTTGACAATATAAATAACACAGAATTTAATCACATATTACCCTAAAAACCTTCGTCTTTTTTGCTTTTTAATACTCGGTTGGTTTAAAAATAGTACAACAACAAACAACAATTAAGCTACTGTTGCTGCCTGGACCACAAAGGTTGACAGCTGTTATGTTGGTCGCGATGACCTCTTAAAGAAATACACAAACTGTGTCAAACACACACTCCCAAGAATGCTGGCTTGTTGTTGTGCTGATTGCCCGAGTGGCGAGCCGACCCGTCTCTCACAGGAAGGGGGAGTTTCCTGAAGGGTCACGGTTGTTCCAGCAGACCAAACACCGGCTAATTGCTTTGCTGTTTGTCGGGTCAGTGCTTGTTTCTGTGTTGCACTTTTCCTTTGTTTAGCATTCCCAAGTATATTAACCGAGCCTGTGGCCAAAAGACGTGGAGGATGGAGAGGGAAGTCTGAAGAGGTGGAAACAAAGGAGGGGGAGGTTGAGCGCTGGAAGTATGAAGGCAGTGGTTGCATGGTGGATGCCTTGATTAGGCCGTGAAGGAGCCCCCCCCCTCCCCTCGTTTCCCAAGCTAAAAATAGCTGGAGTGGGAAGGTGCTTTTGGGACCACAGTGGGGGAACGGAGGGGACGGGACAAGCAGGGACCGCAGTAATTGGCGAGAGGCAAACAGCTGGGGGAGTGTGCGTGTGTGAGTGTGTATTTGTGTATGTGAGGGGGGTCTAGTCCATGCAGCTGTACTCTGTCTTTCAGCCTCTAGATCCGTCTCAAATTGGTACATTGCACACACACACACACACAGCAGGAAGGAGAGTAATGCGTCCCTGACAGTCAGAGCCCCAAAGAATGAAAGAATGTGCAACATGAGGCAAGAGAACAGCTGTATAGAGTGGGAAGGGGGTGGTGGTGGTGGTGGCGGTGGGGGGTTAATTCATAGAAGAGGGGTGAGGTACAGCCGCAGAAGGGATGATGAAAAAAGTGTGGGGGAGAAACCAACTGACTTGATAGTTAGAGTATGCGGAGAGGGTGGACTTTTCTGGAAGTTGAATCAACACATTTATCGGTACATGTCAAACATTGGTCTAAATCAAGCCCAGAACGTCCTTCCTGGGACAGAGAGGCCAGCAGATGTTTCGCTCAGCTGTTGCAGAAACGCTCCACCGTTGGGTAGATGTGCCTCCGATTAAGTGGGCTCTCTATAATGAAAAGGCCTTGGGAACTTGAGGCTGAATGAATTAGACCAATGCAAGGACGAAAAACTGCAGATCCCATGTGTGTGTGTGCGTGTGAGATTTGGCTCAATGCTACATCTTTATATGTGAATGTTGGGCCATGAAAAAATGAAATAAAAAAAAATGGCTTGATTTCTGTGTTTATTTCACGTTTCTCATCCACGTGAATTTACACCCCGGCACTTTTATGAGCTGTGGAGAGACCTGGCCAACTTAAACATCTGTACATTGTGTTTCTGTGTCTTTGTCACTGTCGGTATTTTTATACCAGAAAGCATCTGCATGTGGTTTACTGTGCCACTCCCATTGTACAGAAGACAGTCTACATTGTTGTTCAGAGGAGCGAGGGGAGGGGAAATAGCATAACTTTCCTTTTTTTACAAAACATCACGGCAAAAACCACAAACGATCATGAAATACAGAGGAAGACCGCACATGTAATGTAGAAGCACAATCATGCATGCACACAGAGACTCACGCATGCAAACACACACAGTAGTATTTTGCACACATTTGGACATTATTCAACATGTATTTGTGTTGTGTTGCTCCAGAAATGTTTGATTCCAGCTCTAAACGCACCTGTTCACCACTTACGCACTTTGTTTAGAGACTCTTTATCTTTGAGGCTTCAGTTCTCGTGAAATCCCCTTGTGTCTGCACCGAAAATACCACGCTGCCGTGGTTGTAGGTGACGCTTATCGCAGCATCTACTGTGTGTGTGTGTGTGTGTGTGTGTCTGTGTGTGTGTGTGTGTGTGTGTGTGAGAGATTGAGTTGTGCAGGGGCTACATGTCACAATGCACCTGTGTGCCCCCCGCCCCTCTCACCACAATACACACACACACACACACACACACACTAACACTTCAACCACATGTGTTGTGTTGTGTTTGTTTTGTCACCTTAGTACTTGAGTTGAGTCTTTTCTCACACTTTTTCAAATCAATAACTTTAAAGTGTGCACTGAAGTTGTTGACTTTTTTTTGCCAAGAAATCAAATGTGTAAACTTATATCGTCTTAGACAAACTGGTGTAAAGACAGAACATTACTACAAATATTTGAAGATTGAACTAGAGCTAGAATGTATTTTTTAAAATAAAAATGAACCAATCACATTTTGTCAACACTACTAAATTTTAAAGTCAATAATTTATTGACATCCTGCCCCTTTTACACTTTGCCTTTTCTTTGCAGAATGATCACTCCTTTTTTCTGCAACGGCGTTCATGTTAAAGGTACAGAGACGGGAACCGTCACAGAGGTGAGACGCGTCGCGTTACACATCACGTTCTCTCTAGTTCCGCAATCCCGGGATGGTTGTACAATAGGAGACACCATGGCGTGATATGCAGTGAGTATGATCGGTGTTGTCTCTCTGCCGTCTCTCTGTCTCCCTGTATGTAGGCCAGGGTGACCACAGGGCTGATTCGACAGGTTGGCAGGTGTCCCCCTGCCTCCAGCTGTGATCAGAAACACTCTCTGTGGTTTTTCTGAGAAAATGCCTCACTGCGCTCACACTTTCAAGAGATGCTCACCTGAAATCCACCTCACAGATGCACACAACCACCATGAAACAAACTTTATGTGTGACCTGGTTTGCACGGCCCATCCAGAGCGGACACAGTCACACCTCAGTGCACTTTAATGCAACTTTTCTGTCCTCTACAGATGTTAAATGTTCAGGAAACCACAGAGACACTCGGTGCTAGGGCCACACAGTGACATTTATGATCATATTCTCACACACACACACACACACACACACACACACACACACACACACACACAGAACCTGCCATCTTCCTTTTACCTGGAAAGTAAGAAGTATGTTGTCGAAGTAGGTGTTGAAAACGTTTTTCTTCGTCCTTCCAATAACAATATTTTAGCTGTAGACTGACAAAGCCGTCCCTCGGGCCTGTCATGCCACTTTGCAGCTAAAAGTGTACACAGCATATAATGTGAACAGTGATCAAGTCAAGACAAGTACATTTTATGTACACAGCCCCAAATATACTACATATAACATCATCTATCTTTACACTTGCAGCTTTTTATGACCCGGCTATGTGATGGATGCAGACAAAGAATAAACTGAGAGGTTCATTCTTGTGTACAGTTTACACAGGGGTTCATTGTAAAACATCCGACCAGCTTCATACACTTACTATCTATTTTATCAAGTGTATCTTTACTCTATATATCATGTGGGAAGTCAGCAGTGGAAAGCATGTGAATCTGCAAACGATGCAACTGAATCTTCCTCTCGGTTTCATAATTCGACACTGAAAACTTTCGCTCCTCTTCTAAACATCAAATAGGTGCGATCTTGCTCTGGTTTTCAGACTAAGTAACAAAACATTTTGGCACGACAAGACTATTTTCAACCATGAGCACCTTGAATTGCAGAAGATACTGAGAAGATAGCTGAGTTTGTCCAGCCATGTCCATACACGCTTAAGTCGTGAGAAAATCAGCTGAAACCTCTCAGTGCGTCACTGTCAAGCTGTTTTTCTCACATGTAGGATTTTACTTACGTACACCTCAGAAATGTAAATCAGGTCATTGATGTTATTCTGATAAGGGTAGATCCCTTTTCCAGCCATTATGTATTATCATTATTTATGTATTTTTAATGATTAAAAAGATAGTAAAGAGTTAAAAAGCAAAAACTGTGTGCTTTGGAGGGGTTGTGCGTTCTGGGCACAGTTTGTCATTCAAATCAAAAATGTGTGACTTGAGACACACACACACACACACACACACACACACACACACACACACACACACACACGTATTTATATAACCTTTAAATATCTCAATGAACGAAAACTGCTATTTAAGCTAAATCTATATTTATTGAGCTCACCTTCGAAATAAATCAGCAATTCTTCCAACTTTCCACTTAAACTCCATGTCTAATGAAATCAGGGCCGTTATAGGAACCACATGACTGAAGTGACTAGAAAGTGAATAAACAGTGTGCCTGGTGTGTGTGTGTGTGTGTGTGTGTGTGTGTGTGTGTGTGTGTGTGTGTGTGTGTGTGTGTGTGTGTTCTGCACCCAGAGTATAAATATAGGGCACTGGAAAACACACGGAGGAAATGTTTGGCTGTGAATGTGAGTTTGCAACCATTATTTTCCAAGGAGAACACTTCCTTCCCACACACACACACACACACACACACACACACACACACACACACACACACACACACACACACACACTGCCCTCTTCCTTTTGTCTGGAAAGTAAGAAGGGCACAAGAACAACAGACATTTTAAAAAGCCAAGATGTTTAACTTTCATCGCAGAAAGAATGTTTTTTCTTTTAAAAATATATTCCTCCTTTTCCACGTGAATCACCAAGCTTTATAATAACAAACAATACGATTATTCACACAGGGGCCCCTCCAATGAGTCAATCCTTGCACGTTAGCAGACAGGGAGTGAGTTATCCCTCCTGAGAGCTACATCTGAGAATCTGTCCTAAAAACACAGATTTATTGACGTTCTGTATGTATGTATTTTCTCTCTGTCTCCACCTTCAGCTCCGTGAGAGCGGAGAATGTTATTTTGCCCCATGGCGGGTGTAAGAGTCGAGAAAAATCCGTGGGCCACGCATGCGTTCCTCACATTCTGAGCGGAAAACCACATGGTGGGTTTAACCCTAATGATATTGGGATGACTTGCATAAAGGGCATCCAACATCCAATCTAGATAAGTGGGCCCAGAATCAACAGAACAGAGGGGGGAAAGGGTCCTCTCTCTTTCGCCCTGTTGGCTCACACACACACACACACGGAGACATTCAATGGATAGCATGAGCTTCACATTACTGACCCGGCTGCATCGCCCCTTTTGCTTTGTCTTCTCATTGTGACTGACTGTTTGGTTTGAAATAGAACTCTCTCCCCATCTCTGTCTCTCACACAGACGTACAAGAGATATGCACACAGAAAACAACACGCCCTTGTTATTGCTGGAGTCACAACTGACATCCCCCTGCAGGCGGCTATGTGCCAACTGAACAGACATACCCCAAGCTGGGGCGCAAAAATAAAACACTCCTTATTATGCCAGGGGCATTCTGTACAGTTACATTTCATTCAGAGGCCGCAGCATTTGGTGGAATGTAACATACTTTTATGTTACTTTATGGGCTACTTCCCTTTATTTTGTACGTTTTGACATTTTTACTCCACTTCTTTACTTTGCAGATTCACACTATTACTATTATTAGTAAAAAATATTAATCCATCCATCCATCCATTGTCTACCGCTTATCCTGTATTCAGGGTCGCGGGGGGGCTGGAGCTGATCCCAGCTGTCATTGGGTGAAGGCAGGGTTCACCCTGGACAGGACGCCATTCAGACAACCATTCATGATCACATTCACACCTACGAGCCAAAATATGAATCAAATAACAAATAATATATATTATTATTATCGGATAAGCTTCCCAGCAGTATATAGAGGGATTATAATGAGCTCCACCGTTACCAGCTGTGACATTAAAGTGATGAACACACTAGTGCATCAATAATTATAATATATATATGATGCTGAAATGGGTCTTTCTGCATAATTAGTACTCTTACCTTTAGTACATTTGATGCTAATCATTGTTTGATTGCGTTTGATTGATATTACACGGTGGTATTACTACTTTTGCTTAAGTATCATTTTGCTGTGTTCAGTGCTGCAGAATCGTTCCGATAATATGAGGATACCAACCGTTAAAATGTATAAATAAATCCACTCGAGGACCACCCTACTACACTCATGGGCACGTTTTTATCTGGCGCTCAAGACAGGACTCGGCCTCGCCCAAAAACTTAACAAAGTCATAAAGCGCCATTCCAAGAAAGTGTCCTGGTGCGACCCTGATCACTGAATGCCCCGTTTATAAATAGGAGGTGTATTATGTTTTAGTCACACCTTTTGTCACATTGTGTAGAAAGTAACCGTAGGTCAGAGGAAAAAGGAATCAGATTCTTAAGTGACATATTTATCGAACAAGAACAAGAAGTGGCCCACGTGTTAGCGAACCTGCTCTATAGAGCTGAGGGGAGACTTTGTTTTTGGTTCGGTATATTAAATATTGATTGATGCAGCTTAAAGACCCCCATGAAATTAAATACATCCCCCCTTTTGCCGCAACCAGAGCCTCTTTGCCTTCATCTAACCTCGTGCACAGACGCAACGGCTCAGCAGACCGCACGGGCGCAACCTTATCAGCAGGCAAAATAAGTGCCTCTGCTTCGTACCAGGACTGACAATTAACTGTCACGCAATGACTGGATTTCTCTGATAACCTTTTATTTGTGCCTCCTGCGCATCGCCACTCGTGCAATCTTGCTCCATGCGTGAACGTGTGAGCTGAGGTGAGCTGAAATCTCTTCCGACATATTGTACACATGTCATATATATCTTCGTAAAAGCCTGCTGCTGTGTGTTCATCGGCAGTTGTGCTTCCCTACAGACACACCACAACTTTGTGGTGAGCTTATCCAGTATGAACTAAATGATCTTAACTGTTAACTGGCTGTTGTGAGTGTTGAATCGGAGAGGTCATTGGGTCAACAGGGGATGTACAGGCATATGTAATGAGAGACAGTGCCCTCTGGTGGTCAATTGATTGCATGATAATATTAAAATAAAATATGTTAATCAAGGCCATCATATATTTATTTGGGATGAAAGAAGTTGTAGTTGGTCTTAAATGGAGTTGCTTTGACAACGAGTGCACACATTTTCAGAAAGCTTCACCCAGTCTGCTGATTTTGCAGACATCATCATGAATCCCTTGTGACTTGTATCATGAGTGTACTTGGACTTCTAACAATATTCAGTCGTTTCAAAATAGCTGTTGAAAGACAATAAGCAGCAATGATCGGCAATGTCCATAAGGTGCATTCAAGTGTCAAACGGCATACATGAAAAGATCAAACAAATCAAACAGAAGCCCACTGCTATGTACAACTGTTTATTTTTGATTTGCAAAACATCTGACAAAAATAACATTACATGAACACCAATTTATAATAGAAAAAGAAGATCTTTGAAAAAAAAAAAAAAGAATAAAGAAAACAAGACAAAAGATAAATTGCAATTACAATAGAATTTAGGTGACTTAACATTTCTTTTGATAATTGGAGCCATATCATGCTGACCTACACAGGCAGTTTATGGCTAATAGATTTATCAGTATGCATGTGTTACAAACATTACATTAAGTGCTTTTTGTTGGTTCAGGCATTTAAAGAAAGTGGCATGATTTGGGTTGACAATGCAGGGTGCGAATTCAATGCCAAATTCAAATTTACTTCTTATAGAAGATCAATACACATGGCTGACTAAGTACTAAGTAAGAGGCCAATCTCACACTCAGGCAACCTTCTCATTCAAATTAAGCTGGGGAACATCTGAAGCCAGCTTCATTAACAACCTCCCTGCATTTAAAAGGTAATATGGCACACAGCTCAGGATAGATGTGACCATGGCGACATTGTTCCTCAGTATTCACTGATCAATAAAAAATTATCTTATTTCATTCAGTGTTTACCTGAAGCAGTTTGACATGAATATATAATAATCTTGGTTTCAATTCACCAAAGTGAGTAGTTGCTCCGTTAATATGATAGAACGCACCATTTAGTTGCATGCGTTTCAAAAAACACAATCTCCCAATGAGGCTTGTTGTGCCTTTGGTGGGGTGGGCTTGGGGGCGATGCAGGACGACGCCTGCATTATGTGGTTAATAACATGCAACTTGGTGATGCTCCAGATAAAAGCAGCATTGCATGGATATTGAGGATTTCACTTCTCCTAATTCCCCTTTGCTAGACCAAACATCGGCAGGGGACGATAAAGGTGTGGGAGCAGTCACGGAGAGGGGACGGGGGAAACGAGGGGCAAATAAGGATGGCATACTACAGAGCAAAGACCATGCTAACAGTACCAAGTGGAGCACAAACACCTCCCGCTTCAACTACTGCCACAAAGTCTTTCAGGGTTTTTCCATTCTTTACAGCTGCATTCACTCCACAAAGTTGACCTCTTAAGTTTGCCCTTAAGAACTATGAAGATGTAAAGTAGATATCAGCAACATGGCAACCAAATTAATTACATTGGTAACTGGGAATTATCAAGATACCCAAAGGGCAGAGAAAGATGTCTTTCATGGAGTAAATACAGCCTCACCCTAGCCCAGTCTGAGCCCTGTTGGTCAGAGTGCAGGCACTATATTAAAAACACTCCCGGTATTTTGTGCGTAAAAAAAAGAAAGAAAAAAAGGCAACGCTAAGTCCGAGAAGAAAAAAAAAAAAACTGTACAAAAAAACAAAACAAGAACTATGACTTCATTAGCTGGACTCTCCCAAATCTGTGAGATATCTCTGAGGTAATCATTGAAGTATGACTCATTAGACAGCAATAAATACCAACATGAATACAAATATTACAAAAGTAAAAACAGAGGCAAATGCTTAATGCTAAAGCAAAATCTGAGCTAAAAGAGGTAGTTTTTTTTAGGTAGATTATGGTGTACATCCATTGTGGACACTTCTTTTTGTAAGAACTAAATTAAATTGATTCCATTACAATCCCTGTCCTAATGGGAGGAACAAAAAAAGAAGAAAAACTAAAAACAAAAGACGTCTTTGCATGGGAGATGGCCAACTGTTTTCTATGAATACTGTCATGCCTTTTTAAAGACAGGACTTGTAATGGCAACAGTTATACAAAAACTTGAAGATGTCTACTAACATGATAAACTGTAAAGCTTGCTGGTGATAGTGTACCATGAGTTGTATACTACAGGCATTGTTACTGTGTTATGTTGCCAATCTCCTCTAAGATGGACCCATCTAATTTGTGGTCGATTCCCATTGACAAATGGTTTTCAAATTCCAGTATTTCAACAACTGTCATGCTGAGTTAAAAGGATGTTGGGCAGCCTACCATGGTGAAACCTAACAGAAAACTCTGGGGATGCACCATATTTACATCCAACTGTATTTGCAGGTTGTGAAGTTTGAATGGAGAAGAAAGGTCCCAAAAACAACATTTAGTCACAGATTTAAGTCACAATAAGGGTAAAGGGGGGGTTCCCTTCTTACGATAAAGCCCCAAGCAGGAATTCCCCGGTGTCATGCCGTTCTGACCGAAATCTACTCGTTCAATTTGTGGCCATACGATACATCCACCAGACTCTTCCTGTTCGGTTTTCAAAGCCCCCAAGAGCAACACCCCCTTTTACCCTGTTCATGCGTGGAGGGAACTCGCCCTGTGGCACTTGCAATGTTCGCCAAAACTCCCACTGTGTTAAACATACACAAATCAACACTGCATCTCTATCCAAAAAACAATATATCACTAAAATCAAACCCATACCTACATACAGAAGTATGTATTCAGAGAAAATCAACGTGGAGACTTTTCAAAAACTTTCAAAAGTCAGTGTTCAGTAACCAAGCACATCATACCCCTCATCAAACTGACGTACTATGAGTGGTACTGCCTAAAGACACTACATCCTCAACTCCTTAAAGTTCAATCAAGGTAGGGAGATTTGTGGACCACATGGAATTATATGTAGCATTACGATTACATGAATATGCAAACATCCAATAACTATTTGACTATTTCTGCTTCCACATCTGTGTCCAGCTCCAATTGTCAGCTTGCAGAGTGTCACAGTGACTGATGGGGAAAAAAAATAAAAAGCCACAGTGACAGAGAATGGACTTGACATCCCCTATGGTTGAAAAAAAAAAAACTCCTCATATGGGCTGAACAACTGTCACAACTTCTCACAAGGCAGTTGTGAGGACACATCCAGCTCAACAACGAACACACATCTCTCCGACCACCTTCCTCTAAGATTACAGAGTAATCCTCGTCTGCTCTCGGGCCTGACGCAGGAGGCCAGTCACAAGAACCGCTTCAAATTATGTCTTTTGTCGCACAGCAAAAAAAGAAGACAAAACACATTTTTTTTTTTTAGAGACTCGTCAAGATGCTTTCGTAAAATCATCTGAACTTGACGGAACACTTCTTTGGGGAATTATCTTGATATAAAAAAAGAAAACATGTCATCTTTTATAATTTTACCATTATCCCACATGCAGCAAGCCATACATTACTGGCCTCTAAACCTAAGCATTTAAATTCTCCTGGCAGTTTGGTTTATAAGCCATTAGATGCTGTCGGATGAAGCACAAGCCAAAGATGACTGACAGCATTTTAACAGCAGAGAGAAGGCATATGAGTTCCCATCATATACAAGCTTATCTTCAAGAGCACTGGATAAATAGCATACGAGTTTAGAATATTATATAATGAGGATATCCAAGGCTCTGGAGTCATCATTACGATGCACTGTAATGTATCGGGTGTATAACTAGCTTAGTGATCTATATGGCTTATATTAGAGAGCAGCACGGTATGTTTAGCTTGTCCTCTTTCTGAAAATTAACCTTGGAAATTAGGCAAATACATTAACCCACCCTTAAGCAAAAAAAGAATTTGACTGAGTCAAATACACACGCAAATCCCTGTTGCCATTTCTAACGCATTCTTACCAAAAAGAAACATGATCAAAGTCAAAACAAAAGAGCATAGTGTCTCAGAACATAGTGATAATGAAATAAAAACGAAAAAAAGGGTCAATATCGTATTTGCATATATATTTCTGAAAAAAAAAAAAAAAAAAAAAAAGTTAGCCTTGAGAAATATCTATATAGCCCTATGTACAGCGGCGGACACACGCCCGTATATGTATGAATGTGTGTGTGTGTTTGTGTGTGTATATATATATAATACACATACACATTCACACACATCTGGTATTTACACAATGCAGCCACTAGAGGGCTGCGCAGCATATATCATCAAAACGGGAGGTCCTGGGTGTTGAGGTGCACATCACCACCTCAACAAGGCCCTCCAACATGCTAGAAAATCCACTTCCTGGTCAGAAATGAAGGGGGTTTGATATCTGAGGTCTAAAGCAGCTTTCCAAGCTCTCCACCCACTGAGCTCACTGTATACTAAGGAGGAACAATTCATGGAATTGTTTTTAACGGTGAAATGAAAACATCCATTGCAATTACATCAGTATGTATGCCAATTCCAAGTACGGTATGCAGCTATATATTAACAAGACAGGCCCTTTGCGTTGGCCTTGATTTACTATTCCAGTTCGATTTGGCATCTTAGCCCTTTAAAATCTGTGATAATATAGATATTGTGTACATCAATACATGAGTAAAAGGCGGTATAACAGTGCTTAGGATACATGTGGTAGTAATTAACTATTTACAGGGAAACAAACAATTAAACAAAGAGAAGAGTAATGGAAAACAATTTCAAAAGAGAATAACAAGCCGTTATAGAGGCTTGGTTTGATTGACAGTTAGCAGTGTAAAAGTAGCTAACACATTTAGTGGCTAATTCTCACCCCAAAACCAGCATCCCAAAGTCCTGACGAAACCTCTCTAAATTACAGACTATGTTCTGTACTCTGCAGTATAAACCTCAATAATGACAGTTTCCTTCGTAGGCTGTGAGGCTAGTCAGACTTGCATGCATGTCGAGTGGCTGCGTTCGTGAAACGAGCCATGAAGCAGCAAGGATATTTTTAGGTACTGGAAGCTTTTTGAGAAAGTAGTAGACCATACCTTTGGTGAAAGGCTAAAAAGGCATGTGTTTGAAGTGTAGACACAGTCATATACAGTACATGCCTTGGAGAGAAGCAGATGGAAAAAACAAAACAAAAGTTTGAAACATCAAAAACTCAAAAGTAATGTGCAGGCACTGCTTTTGCACTGATCAACTGAAATGTCATCCGTACTGAATCTAAACTGTTCTGTGTAAAAGTTACTGTTTCACATAAGTGATGTAAAACAAAGAGGTAGCTCAACTGAATGGCTAAATGAATAACTGAGTATGCTTGTTGTGTTGATGTGTGCATGTCATGTACACAAAATGTCCAGGCATTTGAAGCAGCAGTTTTTTGATTAAAATACAGACAAAAACCCTGTATATAGGCAGAAGTTGTTTGTATGTATGTATGTATTTGTTTTATAAGTCTCCTTCTCTACTACACCTCCTAACATCTGCTGCTCTCCATACAACCTTGGTCTTTATGCTAAGACGACACACACACACATGCACGCACCCACGCACGCACACACACGCACGCACCCACTCACACACACACACACACACACACACGCACGCACACACACACCTTCCACTAGCTTCATAATCCCCACCTCCTTTGAGGCCATCCAGCACATCCTCAGCTCCCTGTCTCTATTTTTATTCCTAGGGGGTCTCGTCACCAGCTTCCTGTCCAGGTTCAGACGCTCTAGGAGACTTCGCTGCCAAACACCTCCAACACCAGCGGAGTGAGCTGCATGCTGTGCTCTGGCTGGAAGGAGAGTGAGCGGTACTGCTTGGAGTGCTCCTCGTTGAGGCTGCGCAGGTCGGCCAGCTTCTGGATCATCTTGGCATACAGCAGCCGCCCTCCTGGGTGGTGAAGCTGGATGTAGGCCTGCAGGGTCTCTGACAGGCGGTCCTGGAGGGCTTCGATCCGTGTGTGATCCTGGACACCTGGGCGGTCTGCAAGAGAGGGGAGAGGAGAGATATTGATGCTCGTTAAAAAAGCTAAAAAGCAACATAAATTAACTGTTATTGGAAAACAATGACGATTACAATGTTTGTGTTTCTTGTTTATACAATCTTCAACTAACATAAAATTGCATTATCTTTGTGTTTGTTTTTCTTCCGTTCTGGTCAGATGGCTTGCTAATTTTAGATCAGGGAGAGCACATCTAATTATTAATGAGGTGCCTCATATACACACAGGAATGCAAATATCGACTATGTTACATGCTTGCTTGCATAACTATACATGTATAATATATGATTTGCATCTTCTGTAAATGTATACCATACATACAAATGCATGTTGAAGTCTAATGCTCACGAAACCCTTCATGTAGCTCAGACCAGCACCTCAATGTGATTTATGTTGACTGACAAATGGAAAGACTACCTCAAATAATCCTGAATCAAAAATGTAAGCTATAATGAATATATTCTCTATTGGAGAGAAAGAAGCAAACAAGATCACAGAACAACACACACACACACACACACACACACACACCTGGAGAAAGCAAGCAGATGGCCATCAGCAGCACATGTTCCTCCTCCTGCAGGTTGAGCTTCTTCAAGCCCACCTGGAACTTTACCAAAGGCTCCAGCAGCTCCAGCGTGTGGCCCGCTACAGAGGATGCAAAACAACATTACGGTCTGTGCAGCACATACATTCAGCTCCATACGATATCAGAGAAGAAAGGCCCTCTAGGGAATGCTACCATCCCACTTGCACATTCATATTTCATTTTGTCTGTTGGAATCATCTCTGATGAGGATTTTATTTCTTGCATACCGTATGTTCTCAGGTTTGTTTTCACTTCTAGCGGAGGACTTCTTTCATAAGCAATGTTTGGATTCCTGTAGCTGCAGTTTGTCAGGTTGTTATTGTTATTTGGATGCATAAATGAGAAGCCATACAAATACTAATTAAGAACGGTCATTGATTATCTCGACTGTACCTACATTTCCTCATTTTATGGGTGGCGCTGTGTATTGAACCTAAATTGGGCCTGTATTAATACATTTACTCTAACTGAATTATTACTTAGATTTTTTCTATTTATTGTACAATTGCGCAATATGTGAGGGGAGTCTATGGTATTTTTCAAAGTGGACTCTTTTCCCATGTTTTGAGTCTGACAAATAGGTTGTGCTCGACTACAGACAGCGTAACTTTAGGTATACATATGAAGAGCTCCTAGAAGTATAAGAATGGATGAGGAAAGAGCGAGAAAGAGCGAGAAAGGGGAACAGAATGCTGTAAGAATAGGAGCTGTACCTGCATTATATTCAGATTTCAGAACAAGACTTCTCAAGAAAGAAAAACCTCTGTTCCATAATGTTACCAGTATAAAAACAATACGAGCCCGTCAGTGGAGAAAACAAGCATTTTTTGTGAAACGTTAAATTGTTGCTGCGCAATTTGCCTTGCAGCTCATTCAGCGGCTGCTGTTTAGTGTTATCCCTTAATAGTGGACCAATTTTCAAAAAAAGTAATTCCCTTAGTTAGTCATTAGTCATTTAGACACAAAACACATGGGGAAAATAGGGTCCAGGTTGAAAAATACTCAAGTGAAAGACTTGAGTCTTGAAAGACATTTTAAACATTTGGTTTCTAAAAAGTTTTAAAAAATGTAGAAAAATGTGTTTACTAAACAAATTGAAGAATTGAAAAGTGTCACTTTGATTAGTATAGCAACTACAATTGGCCAACAAGAGGCCAAATTAATTTGGAATCCCATGTTTAAGAGAGTTTAACTTTTATTAAAAACATAATTATTACATCATGGGAAAACGCACCTGCATTCTAGTCATGTTCATGCAAACTATTCGGTGATATTTTAAGAAGAGCACACCAGAGCTGCTTCTCCCGGTCCAGACAGAGGATGCTTTGTGTGGTGAGCAGGTCAGGAGTGACATTCTTTGGTTGATCCCAGAGAGAGGGGTCTTGTTTGAAAGGCAAATGAAAGACTTACCCACAGAGGCCTCTGTGGATATGTAAGACTGGTTTTGTAGAAAAACGTGCATTACCCTCCATTTCCTGTGGGTGTGTACACCTGTGTGTAACCCTTTTCTGCACACTATCATGCAACACTATCTTAAGGCTGGACTTCTTCTTTAAAGGCCTGAATAGAAGTGTAAAAGTATTACATGGGCTTTCTTTATTTGGCCATCAGCTGAGCAAAATG
Source organism: Eutrigla gurnardus (assembly GCF_963514095.1). Taxonomy (NCBI): domain Eukaryota; kingdom Metazoa; phylum Chordata; class Actinopteri; order Perciformes; family Triglidae; genus Eutrigla; species Eutrigla gurnardus. The sequence continues at coordinate 16,172,725 of NC_139916.1, read as the reverse complement.
ACTTGATGAGCAAACATTAAGCATAGTCGTGAAATGTAGCTCGTCTTCATAGCAGTCAGACACGTGGCAGAGTTTACACTGACCTTTGGTGACATCGCTGACCTGGTATTTAAAGTCAGGCCCACCACAGCTCCAGGACATGTCCTCCAGGTTGAAGCTCTGATTTGAGCGCAGCATGATCACCTCAATAGCGCTGGACTTGAGCAGGGCAATCTGGTCCTCTGCAGTCAGCTCCCTGCAAGGAAAGACATCAAGTTAGTAAATCACAACAAGTAACGTATTAACAAAAAGTTTCGCTGCTCTTGTAGATGTAAACAACAAGTACAATTCAAACTAGGGGTGGAAATCAGTGCTGATTTCAATTCTTGTGATCACAATTACTAAATGTTATGCGAGAGGAGCATCATGAAACATTTAATGAAAGGATGGGAAACATCACGGTAACCTCTGACACTAAAACCTGAACGCTCTTCCCTTTATCCTATACTTTAATTAGATAAAACATACACATATTGTGAATGTCCAATATTTTACAGATGCTCATGAACGCACACAATGCAATAAATTTTGGAGATTGTGGATGGATTCAGAAGGGTAGACCCCCCCCCCCCCCAATCCTAATTCAAACATGTACCTTCCCATTCTGCGTGTTTATGTCTGGAATATGTCAGTTGTATAATTCATTTCAAAGGATTTTGCTTATCAATGGTTTATTGACTACAGGTTCAGGGTCAGACAGCCTTCAAAATGTATCAGATATATGGTGTGCAAGAAGATAAAAACATTCAAAATATTTCTGTGTGCTTCCTCTTGTTGTGATGGGTCCCTGCGCATGGAAAAGTCACTTGATAAAAAAATTAATAAAACATTTTTTTAAGCGTCATTACTGTCACAGTAAAATCCAGCATCTAGTACTGTTATCTGTTTTACACAGTGTTTTTGCAGGAGGCATGAGCTGAAACCTGCAGATCTTCAGGGGAGGTCTGGGATGTTTTTCAGAGCTTAGGGAGCAGATCATAAGTGGACAAACATTCCAAAGGTAATCCGACCACGTCCATCACTCGCTGCCAGTGGGAACAACAACTTTCAGGAAATACAGGCCCTGGCAGGTTTTTAGCCTCGACTTTGGGGTGACCCAGAGACAGCGACACTGTCCCTGTCAACACACAGAGCCACGCTGAAAGGCAGCAGTTGCCATGTGCAGAAGGTGGGGAAGAAACAATGAAAAAGGCCTTGGCCAGCCATTCTAACGTTGCCTTTACAGTCACAAATAATGCCTGTCTTCCACAGGTTTATTCTATTCTATTCACTCATTCAATTCACTTTTCAAGGTTAGGATTATCACATTCTCCTTCATCACGCTTAAGAATCGACCATGTGCCATTATAACAAAAGACAGTCCTTGAAATGAGTCTATCACACGTCTTAAAAGAATGTCTAGATAGACAGGATGATTGAAAGACAGAAAGTTGACTCCTCAGAACTAGAAGTGTGTTTTCCTCTAAAAAGGTTATACAATCACCGACTAACATACTTAAAGAGCTGAACATCACACTACCAACACGACCATGGCAAATGTATAACCTCATCCAGTTAAGGAACAGCCCAACATAAAAATATTTTCCATAATGTGTCAGCTATCCGTAATATACAGTCCATCAGTGATCTGTGGCCTTTAGACCACAACCATCGCTGTGGCACAGTATCGACTAATCAGGCAGAAAAACAAGTAGGTGTACAAAGTCTTCAATGAAAATTTAGGTAAAGAGTCACTCAGAGACATGCAAATAAACTAGAATTACAGCCTCATGGTTGCATGCCTCCTCCAACCAGTCCAGTTACAGTTTATATCCATGCCTGTCCAAAATGTTTTATGCTATTAGACTATGGTTAAATTGTCATAATTGTCATATGTATTATTGAGTTAGTTCATCCTCAAGTCCAGGTGGACATTTGAAGTAAGTTATGTAACTTTAAAACCACAATGCACAAGTAAGAGTGATTTGTATCTGTAAATCTGTATCCATATCTGTGCCTCTAATTTATAATTATGAATATGAATTAAAATAATATGATGATTGAAACGGTTTTCTCATGCTGTGTTTCATAAACTCTCCCTAAAACACAACACACAAGCACAGTGACTTTTATCTGTTATTCTGAATCTGGGCCTCTAATTCACAATTCCTACATCCACATTATTCAATTAACATACTTTTATGTGATATTTTCACTAAAACTTCCTCACCATCATTTATTTTTAAATCGTAAACCTAACATTTTGAAGGGTTTGTGAATCTGAACAAATTCCTGTGGATCTTTTTGAGGTGGTTTTCATGAAAAAATAAAAATCACAAAATTCAAGTAAAGGAAAGATCCAGCGCTCTCCAGTAGGTGGTGGTGGTACTGCAACATTTATGGATGACGCAGAGAAAAACAACTGTATAAATATACGTAGATGCAACAGCTTACGTGCATGCACATAATGTTTGGAGTAAACAGCTGCCATATCTTTATTAATTAATATTACAACAAATTATGTTTGATCATCAGAATCAGCAGCTGAGCCGTCAGTACTTTCTCTGACAGAGAGTTTGTTTTTTTGTCTATAACTCCTCAAATCGATGGTTATGTTTCCGCTCTGTGCGCACAAGAGGACACCACAGACTATTCCCGTGAAACCAGTGGCAGATCGCAGTCAAGTGCGCCCTGCCCAGTGCATCAGGAGCATGCCAAACGCCTTTTTAGTACTTTCCGTGGCTTCTGTCCAGGTGTGATCAAAAAGAACGGTTCTGAGAGTTATGAAGCAGAATGAGAAGTTTGGAACGGTTTACAATTTTTCGTGGAAATGTGTGAAATGCTTTCAATGTGCGTGTCTCAAATGTGCCTGTTCATTCAAACTGTGTCTAATTATATCAAAACTATACGATTGATGTGCACATAACTGTCTGATGCTGGCTACCAATTAGAAGAAAGGCCCTTCAGGTCAGGATTGTCAGGTTTTTGAGTGACCTTGAGTGATTAATCAGCATCATTTAGGTTATGATGTATATATGTTAGCAAGTATGCCGATTCCTTAATCATAGACCACGATTATTGATTTGACTTTAAAAAAAAATCACCACATTGTTTTTAAAGTTCATAGCATCAGGAACTGCCAATCGCTTATATCTTCTCACACCGCTTCTAGCTACCATATTACCAAAAGTGTGTTTGGCATGGTCCCGATGAACTGGGCAGGGCCCGCTCGACTGATCTGGTCATGCAGCAGAGTTCACTGAAATAGAGCCTGTGGTGTCCTCTTGTGTGCACAGAGCAGCAACTAACCATCGACTTGTGGAGGCTCAGAGACAAAATCAAACACTGTAGAGAAGGTACTGACAGCTCAGCTGCTGATTCAGAGGACAGACGGGATGGACAACTATTTGTGTTTATTGAAAAATGAAGGTATACTAGTTGTAAATTAGAGTTGCAGATACAAATCACTCTGCCTTTGCATTGTGTTTTACGAGAAATAAGACATTTTAACAGTCACGTGCCTCCTGTATGTGCGGATTTTGTGTGTACACCACTGTAAAACAGTCTCAAAAGAGGAGAATAAATAGATTTCCTTTGAAAATGCCTAGTTGATGTAAAATGATATACAAGCTATAAGTCGGAGGTATCGAATCACTCCGCATTTATTTGAGTTGCATAACTTGACATGACTTGTTTTTGAATACTTGGCGTTCTTGAGATATCGCGTTCACAAGAATAATACTGAGAGACAAACGGACAAACACGAAAACATAATGTCTCTGGTCACAGCTGTCTTTTTTAGTTCTGTCTGAACATCTTTGTTTCATGTTTCCACTCGTCAACATTTGTTTAATGGAGCCAGTCTGTTCTAAAATCAGATCATAAAGTCCTCTGCAAATTAAATACAGCAAAGCTGCACCGTCTCCTCCATCTCTATCACACAGTGGTATGCAAACCAGTTCATTCCAAGACCCAATTAGCAATTAGCATGTCATTATTACAAAATAATTATTTCTACTAACTAACTTGCTTTCTTGTCATCTTATGCTGGGCATTCTGAATGAAAGACAATCATTTTTGCCAGCCCGTCAAGAGAAAGATTGCGTTTCGAAATGTGCTCGTCAAATTCCAGAGATAAGGAATGTTTTCTTCTCTGGCTAACATCAGTCGTTAACAACTAATGCAGAATGGCAACACTGGCAGACAGATGGAATTATGTTCTACACACACACCTGAACCCGGGGATCATCTTGGCGAAACCGATGACCTTCTGGATGCTATAGGACACCAGGTCAGCCAGGTGGGGCAGCATGGAGAAGCTGGAGCCCTCCTCCTCACTGGAGTCAGGGCTGCTGCCCTGCTCATGGTACATCATCAGCAGGTTGTTGAAGTTCATTTTGGTGTCAACGGACTCTGCAGTGAGCGAAAAGAAACCAACAGAGAAGAGAGGAGGCAAGAAGAGAAAAAAAAGTCAAAAAGCATGACAATGTCACACTATTCCATGTAGAATAGACGGTCTCTGCTAAGAGGACTAAGATAAACGGTGAAACAAAGAGGGCCTGTTGATCATCTGAAATGATACGGTCAGGTTAGAGAGATGAAAGATGAGAGCCTGTAGAGCATGCTGGTGTTGTTTTGAGTCATTTGTCTCTGCTGGTTGCTTGTGGTGGGCCACGGGACCCAGATGTATTAATGAGCTGATGTTTACTAGTAGGAGTCAAGTGTCTGGGGGGAGGAGGCGAGAGGTTATTCATAGAATTTCCACTGGATTCTCAGTAAAGCAGCTTAACAGATTACGTACAGCAACATGCAAACAGCCGAGCCAATTATTAACACTTCGGAGAATATATTCTTAAAACATGTCTGAATTGTTCCACTTCCAATTAAGTTGGTTTTCTTTAATAAAGTTGTTTATCACAGTGAGATTACGCTTATCTTATACTTCCTTGTTTCAATGTATGATTTGTTTCTAGACGATTCCTACAAAATGGTACTTGTACATGACACACATTTCATTGTAACCCTAGACATTCACTGTTTCACTTGTTTTTCAGTGAAGTAATAATGTGTGTATCTTACCTGGAGAGTGACTGAAGGAGTCAGAGGAGGCATCAGACAGAGAGTGGAGAGAGGCAGCTCTACTGGCGCTACGCGTCACTGGGCCCTCACGCACAGGAGGCTAGGCAACAGGAAAGGACACATAAAAGATATTGAAGGATTCTTAAATAAGTGTAGTTAGCAAATTTTGGAATATTTAAAAAAAATCTTCCACCATAATTCTGTCTCGCTCAAAAATCCATATATGCAATACTTATAAATGATTTTGTTACATATACACTGAACAAATAGGATCCAATTACTGGACATGAGTATGGCTGTATTTGTATTTTGTGGGCATGGAAATCTGATACACAATGGACAACACCCCTACAGGTCAGATGTCTGAAAGGATAGAGGTGTTTCGGAGGAGAAATGGACCTCTGGGTATGAGATTTGTGTGTAAAACAATACAAAACATGGCTGTTGTTGACAGGAAGCCAAAAGAAATCCTGACGTGAAAAATCAACAACACTGAAATGTGAGTACTGTGTTTTGGTTAATCCAGGTAATGTAAAGATCTCTCTGTAGGTGATAAACTGCCAGTCGAACAGAGCTGGAACTATTCGACAATCTTTACACGGTCATAACATGTCAGCTGTTTTTCTATTCTGTTTGTAGCTCCATGAGATTTGTGAATTGAAATAAATCTGGCAGCAAAATGTGATATGTCGATATGATGATGAGGATAACTGTATCAAGACACAAACCCTGAAGCGGCAGAAGTCAGAGTAGGAGTCGTCGTATGTTTTGTGGTGCGCCTCCACCAGCGTGGCAATGACCTGACTCTGTTCGTCACTGAGCCGGGGGCGGCGCGCCTCCTTCTCCGCTTCACGCTGCGCTTCCTCATCCTTCCTCCGTTGAATCAGGTCCTTCTTCCTCTGCACTTCCTCGTCTGTCAGGATGACTTCAGGTACAAGTATGAAGACACAAAGAGGGAGCAGGAGTGTTAGCATTATACACATGCACTCATTAAAAAAAATGCAGTTTTTACATAGGCATACAACAGCTGAGGTGATGGCAGGACAATGAGTGGCGAAGAATGAGTGTATAGGTGCTAGATTCTTTTTTGACTCTCATAAGATGTTATTGACTCGCGAACAGTTCCAACCGCACAAACAGTACGAACTGCGGCAAACGCGCTGACAGAGCTAACTGTGTTTACCTGAGGGGGAACCCGAGGGCGGGTGCTACACTGTGACGACGCTGTGACTGCTGTATGAAAGCAGTGCAGGCCTACAGCGATGAGCGAGCCCGTGGGGCGTGCTCACATACAAACATGCATGCGCAGCCAGCTCAGCTTTATCAACAAAGCCATGAAGAGCTTGGATAACAACACAGTGAGAGAGTGACTTCATTCTCTGCTCAGGTACACATCACTCTACTATATCTTTGCATAGAAGAAAGTTGTTTGGTGCTCAATTAAGCCTCTAAATGTTGGATGCTGCTACTATAAGAGGAACCAGAATACAGGTGTATCATCAAAATTGGCCGATGGTTTCAGTATCTAATTGAGTTCTACGTTTTGATGACACCTATGTCTATGCAGCGTTGGGGCGGCAGAGGGGTGGGGGAGTTGTTATTCTCTAGAGGAAGAGCATGGGAGGGAACCGGTCCATATGGAGACTCCTGCTGCAAAGAACAAGTGAATGCATTGTCTTTGTTCGTTTCACTCCTTGTTGTTCTAACCACTGAATTAGCTCACAGAAACAGAGCGAGGGAGAGAGAGAGAGCTTGGCCTCAACAACATGCTGCTGTTTTTTTGCAACAGCAATGCCACCGACTCTTCTTTGCATACAGTAAATAGCCGTGTTTGTGCCATCGCCCTCGGGGTTCCCAGAAACACTCAGGGGGAAAGAACATTAAGCTGGAAGCGAGAGGCCTTTGGTTAAAAAGAGGCTCAGGGACAATATCCGGATATATCAGGAGAAAACAAGAAAAAAAAGGTACTTTCTATTTACAGACCATAAAAATAAACAATTGTGTGGAAAGAAGAGGCCTTGCTAGATTGTACATAACAGCAGGTGTTTGAACTTCAGATGGAGTATACTTACACTATACAATGTGGGGAGGCTCCACTAGTTCAAACAGAACATGTCAACACTCTCATCAGGGCAAAGACCCAGAGAAACTTGACCTCAGTCCAAATATTACATAATATATACAAGAGGGACAGTAGGTCCCCAAGACTGCAAACAGCAGTTGTGTAAATAAAAAAATTTAAAAAAAGAGTAACAACCACAAAAGTAGGTTATATTAATGTTTAATTCGTCTTTGTGAGACGGTGGTCTCGGATGAGTCCAGGATACAGTTTTGGTCCACATTCAACAGTGTCAAGCAACCACAAAAACAGTTAAAATAATTTAAAAAAAATTACTCCCTCCATAATTACGTGTGGTAAATCACATGGTGTAACGTTAGAGTACTATCCTGAAGACATATGGGTGACCTGTCATACTTACACTCTTTCATCATGCCAATGTCCACACAGCGCTTGAGCCGGCATGCCTGGCAGTGGCGTCTGTTGTCCTTGGTGATGGTGCAACTGCCGTTAAAAGGACACGTGAAGGCGGCCTTGCGCTTCATACTGCGCCTAAATAAATTGTGTACATTTTACAGTCTATTAAAATACACACACAAATAGCATCATTTTATAAAACACACAAAAGTAAAATGAAACACATTCACTGAAGTTATTGTGAATTTAGTTATGGCTATGTGTTTGTCTGAACATGAATTTCACTGTGTGAGCGAAACAGCATAAATATGGACGAGTGCCAAGGAATCCTGGGGTAAAAAAAGACTCTTGCCAAACAGTGACGCAAAGCATTGTGATTTAGTCAGTGACGGACAGTATGCATGATCATTTATACACAGATGTGAGCAAAAGTCCACAAATATGCATGCTAGTAGAGAGTTCAAACGAGGGCCAGCTGAGAGACTAGGAAGGAGAATATTAAACATCCTTCTTTTTCATCTTCTCCCTTTAAACACCAACGCTGCAGAACGGAAAAGACGTAAACGGACGGATACATCAAATGCAGACAAGCTCACACAACCAAGACTTGCTTTAGTTGTGTCTTTAGTTACATTGGAAACTCACGTGTGCATCGATGAGCAGTCAGCAGCCGAGGCATTAACTATAGGACAGAGCTCATTTGTATTCTCTACCTGCTGCTGGGCATTAGCGTGACCTCGGATGTTGTCAGTGATTCTGTGTGTGTTCTTATGTAACTGTGGGTGGTAATTACATTTAATGTGTATCTGTTTCCCGTGTGGGTGGCTATTATATATGCAAGTTCAGACCAGTGATTGTGTACATGTGTCAATAACATGTGCGTCGATAAGCATCTCTTTTTATTCATCAGGGTGACATAAGCAATTGTGTTGCTACCAAGGCCTACTGAGTTTGTGTGTGTGTGTGTGTGTGTGTGTGTGTGTGTGTACATTGAATGTTGTTTTGTGTTGGTTTTACAGCCGAACTGTGAATTCACATGTGCATTTGTGTACCTGAAAAACCCCTTGCAGCCCTCGCAGGTCATGGCGTTGAAGTGGAAGCCGGTGGCTTTGTCACCACAAACGCCGCAGATCCGCGGCACGTTCCTATCAAACTCCTCAGGGGCCAGAGTGGACGTACTCACAACTGTGGATTCCATCACTAAACAAAAAGAGGCCAATGGAGAAAGACAAATATGAGGGAGAGGGGGAAAGAAAGACAGAAATTAGCTCCCGGTTATACAAACTGTTAACTTGCTCAATAAGAAAAAAAGAAGAAAGACGTGAATAAGGCTGCCAACTTCTAACATCTGAAGTAAATTTAAGAATTTTGTCTTAAACTACAATCTGTTCAGTGTTTCACATCACAAGATATGTGAGAGCAAAACCATACAAGTCATTTCAAATGACCTATCATAACATTTTCGATTAAGTGATAATGTTTCAGCTGTCATCTGTTATTTTTTTTATGACGAAGGTGCTGTAAAAACTCTATACCACGTGAGGCACGTCTCTTTTCACCTGTCGCCATGTCAACCACGAGTCCCTTCCTTCAGGTCATATTCAAGGCCCCAGTGTTTTTGTCCAGAGGCAAAGAACTGGAGCCAGATGAATCAAGTCGGAAAAAAAATCTGGATCTGGGTTATATTTGATTACACAGTGCTTTGAGTATCTATTTCACTTAACAGCCTCATGAGAAGGAGCAAAAAAAAAAAAAAAGGCATGTCACTGCAAGGCCAGCATCCGCATAAACAAATAATCACTGTCCTTTTCACAAAGCCCTTTTTAATAGTCTTCTTTGCTTCCACTGCAGATTGAAAAGTGAGGCAAATGATGGAAGGAGATTGAGGTCCACGGGAGAGGAGGGTAACTACACTGATACAAACGTCAACAAACTCACAAATCAACAGTCAATGAGGTGAAGGCCCAGCTGAATAATTTAAAATGTTTTGACAGCTCACTTCATCACTCACGGCTAATTAAAAAAAACACAGGAACTGCACAAAGTCTCACATACTTCTGCAAATAAAAGAATGTTTTCATGTGGTTTTTCTATTGAGAACAATTGTGAACATATGAACATTATGCCTTTTAACCAAATTCTGTCCATGGCCAATTGTACTGAAAGGCCATGTTGTCCTTTTTTCAAAAAAAGGTCAAAAGAGGGAAAAAAACAGAGGATCTTTTCAACTCTGTGCTGCAGGCATCATTGACGTCTTGTATCTCAGCACCACATGTCGACAGGGAACATCTGACATGACGGCCGTTACAGTACACAACGATACCAATGGAAAATGGACCTGCATTTCTATAGTGCTTTTCTAGTCTTTGACTACTCTAGGCGCTTTACACTACAGTCAGTCTATTTACCGATTCACTCACACATTCATACACTGATGGCAGAGGGGCCGCCTGCACATCAGGCGCTAACTCGACAAACATTCACAGGACGATGGCACAGCCTTTGGGGGCAATTTAGGGTTCAGTATCTTCCTTTGGGGGCAATTTAGGGTTCAGTATCTTTCTCTTAGGCATGCAGACTGGAGGAGCCACAGAGACCCAAATACAGTAAATAGGTACACGACCGGAAAGACCATCAATGAACAGCAAATAGGACAGAACTGATGAACAACAAACCAGAGAAAAACTTGATGGGAAAATCACATCAGATGAGTATTATCACTCATCAGTTGATTTATAGAAAAAAATCAAAGCTTAGCATAGATTTCTCAAAATTGTACAGAAAAAATACAAAACAGATGAAGTGGGTTACATCTACAATTCCTGACAAATTGATTTGCTCTCAGCGGCACATTTACTGTCACTCTGCACAACACCTTCTGTTATGATAACCAACTGGCCTCCAGAAACAGAATACGCAAGGGTGTGTCCTGAACTCTCCTGTTTCCCCCCCAGTAGTCTCAGAGGATAACTTCTTTCCATACCATACCAATCTAGTGCAAAGGTATGGTACACATGTTGAGTCAAAGGTCCTTCAGAACAACATACCAGGCTGCAGTAATCAATCATCATTCACATCACACAAATGCGAGTGTTACAATAGGTTTATCCATGGACACAGAGATAAGGCCTCCAGGCTATTTACTATATGATAACACCCATCACCCAGGTGACCTGACTGAGCTCAGATTTTGCATTCATACACTCACACTCCATGTAGCCTACATAATGTGAGTCACCCTGTTCACGACTCTGAGGCTGTTTGGAGTTTGTATGAAAGAAAGCACCAAAAATGAACTGCGGCACACTTGAACAGGATATTTCCAAATGGTCCCATAAAAATACTGTTTTCTGCAATTGTGGTTTACCAAACTTCCTGGGTAGAAGTGTCATGGTTCTTTAATAAAAGTTCATGGTGAAAAAAACATCTATGGAAGGCCCGTTCACTCACTCGAGGACATAAGTGCCAGTTTGTCTGTCCAAGATGAGTTTCCAACATCCAAAATGTTCCTAAGACCCGTCATGATAATTACATCATCATCGCGTCTTAAAATGCATGGACATGACCTCCATCATTTTTGCCCTTGATATTACCTGTTGTTTACATGTGTGTTTGGTCTTAAAGTGACACGTTACACGTAAAACATGATGACTTTCTGAAACATAGAAATCACGGTCACGTAATGTGAGATGATGAAGAAACATATGACCCCCCCCCCCCCCCCCCAGAATTATATCTGGGTCATTTCACGCCAACTCACCTACATTTCAGGAACCTCCCCAGGTCACATTTTGCTGGGAAAATTCTTAAATCTATACGTTTGTAGCCACCATGCAAAATATATGCTTGTAATTCCTCATAGTTTGAGAGACAGACCTTTGAAATTTGGCCGAAGAATGATTTTCCCCCCAACTTCAGGAACATATTATTTTATAATGATTAATCTAGGAAGCTAATGCAGATATTTACTCAATGGAATCCACATGTTTCAATTGTGGCATCAGTTAGCCTCTGGGATGCTTACTTATGTCTTTACAGGAAGCTACAAATGTATTTTTGGCCAAAACAAGCTAAAATAAGGTGAAACTATAGGAGCCATCCTGAAAATATGGAACAACTCAGAGTATTTTCCTCATAACTCAGACATTTTAGGCTCTATTCACATGTTTATTTTTGCGAGGATAACAGGCGATGAAGTACAAAAGATAGAACTGTACTTCTGAAACTATGAGGAATTGAAATTTTGTATGGTGGGTACAAATTTATAGATCTAGTTAAGATTAAGAAGGGGGGGGTTGGCGTGGAATAATTATTCGTTTGGCAATGTAATGTTACACTAAAAAGACCAGTATAAATGGCGCCGCCCTTTGTAAAACATACAAATCTGTCCTACTGCATGTAGACAAACTAATCCCAGCAGGCACTCACACTCATCACTCACTGTGAACCAACAGGGGAAACACCCATTTACCTTACCATATGATCATCTGATCAGTGAAGCCAGTCCTCCGTGATTGCATTCAGTTCTGACAGGCCATTACACTAAATGCACTGTAGTATTGAGAGCGCTAAATAATGCATGAGGTTATTAGACCAGATCTGTACTCATTCTTGTCCTGTGCACGCAAAGCCAGGGGACAGGTTTTGAGCTTTAGGCTTCTCCTGAATGCCTCACTCTTGAACGTTATACATAGTGTGAGTACGTAGTTTGACAGCATCAGTCAAATCTGTCATTGCAGTAATAATGCAAGACATTAATTATGTCTCTTGTGTTACACTGGCATGAAGGCCAAGGATAAAACAATAAGACTGTGATTCCTGATTAACTTACAGGGTCGAGTCCGGCTCCGTGATAGTCAACCAAGTATGGACTTTTCACTGACAGGTATCATTGGTGAGCTTGCAGATTGTGACTACACCTGTTGGAACTAAAAACTTCTCAGCTGGTAAACAGATTTGTTCCACCATGCAAAAAGCAGCAGCATATTGTTGGCAGAAATATGATGTTGAGCATACATAGAGACAGGGAGAAATGCACTATGCTGCAGAAAGGGTTTGAGACATTTCTATGGGTTGGTCAGATTTACTCCGTCCACATTTTCCCCTTGAAACCAAACATTTCAAACTGCCAACATGTTACGCTGTTGTTAGGATGCGTCTTCCGTCCGTTACTTCGGACTACCAACAATACGGTAACAGCAATGGAAAAATTAAAAATCTAGTTTATTTCTAAAGTGCCAATTCATAACAGAAGAAATATCAGGGTACTTTTCAATTTCATATAGAGCAGGTCTAGACTGTAGTTTTTTTAATATTATTTACAGACACCCAGCAATTCCATGCATGAGCAAGCACTTGGCGACAATGGCAAGGAAAAACTTCCTTTTAAAAAGGCAGAAACTCAAGCTGAACCAGACTGTGGGTGGGCAGCCATCTGCCTTGATGAAAAGCACAAGAACCTAAATGCTGGAAATAAAATAGAACTATATATTAAAACGGTCCTGTATGATGGCTTTAGGATTCCGTGTGACATGAAACAGAAAGCTGGCTGGGACTCAACATTGGAAAAGATTGAGCCCGATTCATAATAAACCCACTAGAACTAGGGAAACATTGGGCATACGTCTGTAAATGTTTATGTATGCAGTTTTGGTTTCCTGCTTTTACTGGTAACAATATTAGGCCTTTTGATGGGATTTTCTTGTAATATCATTCATGTTTAAAAGATATGGCCCACATTACTGTATTTGATCATTATTTCAATGTGATTATGCAATACAAACTACAAAATGGTCACCAGAAATAAAAGCTTGAATTGTTTTCGCCACTTTGGTGGTGAGCTTCTAGCTATTCATTCAAAATCGCATACATGTTTCTGTTTCATCTTTAAAAAAATCTTCATCCGTCTAATGTGGTTAATGTTCACACCTCTGAAATGCATACATGACATATCAAATGGACTTCTGACTTTAGTTTCTGTATTTACTTGATCACTATACATTATTTTTCATTGAGAATCCACTTTTACTTCCATTGCAAAAACAGTTTAAGTCAGTTATATTATAATGTACATTATGACTGCAATCGCCATTTAATTTAACAATTTATCTACACATTAGGAGTAGCTATTAATTGTGACTGTGTCAAAAAGCTTGACAGCTACATAAATGGACAAGGAAGTTAAAACATAGACGACCGAAGTCTGTGAATGGCAGTGAAAGTTGCATATATACCATGTGAAGTGGAGAGCTACTGGGGGTAATTAGAAACCTCATCTAAGGGACATGATTGTTATGAGTAGAAATAAGCATAAATCAGCTGAAGAAGGCAAATCTCTTGAACATGAGTAACTTATAGACACGCATTATGACAGCTATATTAGTTTATGTAAGATCTCTTACGTTATCTTGGGTGTTTATTGAATGTAACCTCTCCCTGAAACCTGTGGTAAGTGTACACAAGTGATGCCATAGCTTCGTACTCCGTTAAACCACTACATGCTAAGTAATAAATACAAAAATGCAACGTTATCATAGTATTGAATTTTGTTTACACTCCCCAGTTCTGCAGCGGCTCAGTTTCCTCTGGATTCTGGGATTTCCTCACTATGTTATTGACCGTGTCACATGGCAGGAATGTTTTCACTCTGCTTATGTGTCCATTACGCCTGACTACACACATAGTTCAGATGAGCCCTCATCTATTGCCCTCTGGATGGCCATTTGCAGTCGGAGAGAAAAAGTGCCAGCCCACATGAGAGAGCAGTGACAGTAGTGTAGGAGGAGAGAGGGATGCACCGGAGAAGCCGGTCAGAGTGAAAACATATAGATATATAAACATAGATACAGTGAGTAGGGCAGGGGTGACCATTTTGACATAACGACTTTCTGTGTCAGAAGCCATAGCCTCGCCAGCAGCTGTTCCAGATGTGAGAGAGAAAAATTATGCAAAGCAGGCACTCAACATTGGCTCAGAGAGAAGGAATCAACAGAAACAGCCTGATTTTGTTATCTAAGATGAGTAAAAATACAATGTCATAACCTCCTTCAATTACTTGCTAAATATAAATAAATGTCTCATCACTGACTGCTTCTCATCTTGTGAAGTATCGGGGGGAGGAAAGCTATTTGCTATTCTTGTAGGAGTCACATTTTTAGCATGATTTATCTCCGTTAGTGTGGTTTACTGCTTATTTAAAAATAAAAACCTGAAGTTTGTGTGTGTGCACACTTCTCCATGTCAAAATCTGTTGGAAGGCCAACTAAATTTTATGTATGATAAAGACTTGTATTGATATACAGTGCGTTCAGGCCCCTTCACTTTTTCCACTTTTTGTTATGTTGCAGCCTTATGCTAAAATTGTTTTTTCCCCTCTCATCAATCTACACTCAATACACTATGAAGCGGAAACTTTTGCAAATCTACTAAAAAGGAAAAACTGAAATATCACATTGACACAAGCAAATCCGGTTGATTGGACATGATTGCAAAAGGCCAACAACCTTATGGTCACTCGTTCCAGAGATCTCGTGGAGAAACTCCCGGAAGGACAACGATCCTTCTCCACCGATCAGGGCTTTATGGCAGAGTGGCCAGATGGAAGCCTATCCTCAGTGAAAGACAAATGAAAGAGTTTGCAACAAAAAAAAAGCACTGTGAGGTACCAGATTCTCTGGTCTGATGACACCATGATTGAACTGTTTGACTTCAATACTAAGCATCATGTCTGGAGGAAACCAGGCACCGCTTATCACCTGCCCAATACCATCCCCACGGTCAGTGATGCCAGTAATCTAACTTGGTTACTTTTAAAATCAAGTAATCTGTAAAGTGACTAAGTTTCTTTGTAGAGCAGTAATCGGATTACTTTTTCAAAAGGAACAGTGGCAACACTGCCCGCGGTGAAGCATGGTGGTGGCAACATCGTGCTTTGGGGGCGTTTCTCAGCGGCAGGAATTGGATGACTGGTCAGAGTTGAGGAAAAGCTGAACGGAGCAAAGTACAGAGATATCCTTAATAAAAACCTGGTCCAGAATGCTCAGGACCACAGACTGGGCCCAAGGTTTACCTTCCAACAGGACAATGACCCTAAGCACACAGCCATGACAACACGGGAGGACTTAGGGACAACTCTGTGAATGCCCTTGCGTGGCCCAGCCAGAGCCCTGACTTGAACTTGATCGAACATTTCTGGAGAGACCTGAAAATGGCCGTCCACAGACGGTCCCCATCCAGAGGTTCGGCAGAGAAGAATGGCAGAAAATCCCCAAATCCCGGTGTGCAAAGCTTGTCGTGTAATACTGTCGGACTCAATGCGGTAACCACTGCCTAATGTGCATCAACTAAGTACTGAGTAAAGGGTCTGTAAATTCTGTTTCCGTTTTGTCTTCATGGTGTATTGTGTAGTAGATTGATGAGGGTGAGGGTGGGGGATTAATTCAAACTATTTTAGTGCAGTGTATTTACTCGTCAAATTGTTTTTAACCTTAAGGAGGCCCAGGACAAATCTGATACGCACACATGTCAGAACCACCACACCCCACTGATTGCCAGGCAAATTAGTACAATGAAGACCAGTACAGTTACTCAGTTTTTAGGGTTAATGAGGAATGTTGGATTCATCTGACAATTACTTCCTCAGTTGAACTTTACAATGGCATAAAATAGGAGATAATGAATATTTCCTGGAGCCCAAAACCCAAAGATTGTTAATGACATTGATACAAAACAAAAACATTTCAGATAAATCAAGAGATAAAAATAAGTCGAAATTTGTACTGGTAGCCAGGAGTTTGGGAATCTGAGTGACACAGTGACAGTGGTCGATGAGCAAGAGATGAGGCCTGCTGTAATTATGAGCAGTACCGCAAACTGACTCTAGCTTGTCATTTTAACTGGGTGGTGAAAGCTGCAAAATAAAGACATTACCCTAATTTGGTGGCGTGGAGAGGCTAGGGAGTTTCCTTTTCTTTTTACCCAACAAACTAGCGGAGGGGGAACAAGTGCTACTTAGCATGCAGTGGAGCACTGACTCATCTTTTCCTCTATTGATTTATTCACATCATGGCTGAAATGACACAGATGTGTCCCATAATCCAAGGACTGATGTTAGAACTGGACACAGGCTGGATATAAAGACATGGCACTGTCTGTAGAAGCCTTAATGCTAACCATTTGATAGATCATCAATTCTTAAGATTAATGGTCTCGTGGTCTGGACTAAATTAAGATCAACATGTCTTAAAAAAAACACTGCTTTCATATAGCAGAACATCTTTAAATAACCTGAGCCTTCCTTAGGCAACATAAAAGTCCTGTGATTAAATATTTATTATTGAACACCTGGCCATGTTTTACTCTGGTGGAGTTGAAAGAATATCCCGCCAAAGTTAGCATTAAATGACACATGTGTCACATTTATCAGTGCAAATAGTTTGGCCTATCTGCATCCCAGTGCCCCGAATGGATACGTCTAACTTGCATCTTCTAATTGGTTGACATCAGATGTCAATCAGTGAGAGATTAAGTCTCAACTACAGACGGTGTGAACCTGAGGAACAGAGAGTAGAGATGTGTTACGTGCCATGTGAGAAATAATATCACTTCATGTCGATGATATTGCACATTGAGTGTAGTCCTTAGAATATGGAAATTCATGAATCTTTGTATCACTGCTGCAGTTTGAGCTGCTGTGAGATATCCATACAGGGATATGTGCCAAGTTGGACTATGGCAGGAGTCCAATACCACTCATAAGGTAGCTTATTTCCTTCTGTTCTACTGGCTATTTAATTTCAAGCTGCACCATTGTCAAGTATGTGATTACCAAACAGGAAAGTGGTCATTGGTTTTCTTTGTCAGGTGCCCTGCTACTTAAAAAAAAGACATAAGTGAGACCTCAGCTGTAAAATAACATTTGGACCGCAGCCAAGATGTAAGATTAACTTTCATCAAAGTCAATATTAAGTGATTATAAACCCCACTTTCCACCAACACCCACCATTGAGCAAAACTAATTAAGTGGTGCCATTAGTGCCTGGGCGTTGAAATGAAATGTGATTGAGGACAGCGCAAGATATAACAAAGTGGTTGAAGAGGAGGATCCAGACAGCATTTCAAGGAGGGATCATTTTAACTGCACACAGACATGCTGAAGAGAAATGGGAAAGCGGGAAATAAAAAACCTCTGGCATCACGTCCCAAGAATGTTAGCAATGAGTTTACAGACCACATCCCAACACATAAGAGTCAGAGTCGGAATCACATCCAGACCTATAACAGCACGGGAGGAAAGAGAAGGATCGCTGTGGAACGCCTGAGTGGGAGAAGGAGGCCCTGTCTGACAGTCCAATGAGCATCCTCCGTCTACATCACATGACGCAATCCCACAAATGGTTCTGAAATTGTTCCATGCTGCCAAAAGTCTCTCTTAAAGGAAAAAGAGAGGGGGGGGAGGGAGGTGGAGAGAGAGAGAGCGAGAGAAAGAGAGAGAGAAAGAGAGAGAGAAAGCGAGAGAAAGAGAGAGAGAGAAAGCGAGAGAGAGAGAGAGAGAGAGAGAGAGAGAGAGAGATTGTGGAGAAGGTTGGAGGGAGAAGGAAGAAAACATAAGGCGATGTGTTTTACTGCATACCTCTGGCTGGGTCACTATGAGTACAGAAGAGACATAAAACAAATCCGATCTGGAATGACCCGGGCTGCAAAAGAGAGCTGGGCTACGATGGAAATACACGGGCTTGTGATTCACACAGAAATACATATAGGCCCACAATAGTGGCACATTTTAATGAAGAGGAAGGTGAGAGCTGGTGTAACATTAAAAGAAAACGTGATCATGATGTGACAGAAGAAGTTTAATTCACCTATGCTTGGTGTTCAGAAATTGGCAAAGAAAGAGGCAAAACGTGGGGAGAACAGATAGGGGAAAGAAAACAATGGACAAATAGAGACAATGTGGACCGAACAACAACAAAGTAGACAAACCGAGTCTGTTATGCAGCTAAACAACTGGTTGAGCAGACTAGTCCAGTCCTGTCCCTTCTCCCCCCCCCACCACCACCTCACTCTCTCTCCCCTCCGCAGCCTCCACAGGTCTATCTCATGCGCTTTTCCTACGATCACAGGGAGCATGTTACAGCAGCCATAATAGCACATGACAAGGTGACCTGTGCCCCACACAGGATGGGCTAAGCTAGAGTGGAAGGGGTGGGGGGGTCACATGTCTCGTGTCCAAACCTATGGTCTCTGCATAACTCCCCCCCTTGCCCAGGCCCCAGTGCTGGCCTGCAGAGGAGAGGCAGTGACGGCAGCCTGCCCCCTTATGCTGGGCCCCTTGCTGGACTCTAGAGAGGGGAAAGAGACGAGGCAGGGAGAGGCCCACGCAAACACACACCAAAAGTCCTGTTCATGTCTATGCCGAATTTGACAGAGAATGCAAATTCTCAAGCACGCAGGGTCGTGCGTGCAGAGAGCCAACTGGACAGAACCGGACAGGCAACCGTCATGTGGGTGAGGTGGGTGCAAGTGCACATAGCCCACAAGTCAAAGTTATATAACGTCCATAAAATGCTGTCTTTCTTTCAGGAAATACTTCTCTTTAAAAAAAAAATGCACATTAAGAAACGACGGACAACTTTTGAAAAAGTGGAGGGAAAAAAAAAAAAACGTACAAAAATTCCATCCATAATGTTACACATTAACATGAATTAAAAAGAAACCTGGACATACATCCACTGCTCTGGACATGATAGAGTGACATATTTTGCTGTCCTGGAAGATATTTTTCTGCCTGGCCTGTGCTCCATACAACAAATATTACACGTGTAATGTGTTTGGCCTAGAAACCATTAACCACAGAAGGTAATTGAGGACCGTAGGGGAACTTAACACTTCATTAGTCTCAAAGGCAACTGAACATATGTGGCAAACAGCACGTATGTACAGGTACATACAAGTGGGTCTTTACAGTTAAGTACAGCGGCCTCTTTCTTTCTATAGGGTTACATGTGAGAGGAAGCAACCAATTACTGTAGTCACGAAGGGGGTGGGGGTGGGGTATTTCACTGTACAGGAGACCTAATGGACTGTACCATCACCACAGCACACGGCTCCATGAACAACCTGCTAAAGCTAAAAGTCAATAAAGACACCAACCGAGCCCATTTTGTGTACTCATTACATGTCTGCACTCAGTTCTACCGACGCATTAATTGAAACGCTAAAGCAAATGTGGTCCCCCATTCTGTACCAGGTAATATAGGTTGTCTTGTAAATTCACACATCATATAAATTCAGAACATATGTGACCGTTGATCTCAAGTACACACAGTTGTTTACAAGAGACGCCGCTTTCATTTTTGCAACACAGAAAACGAAGCAGCTGACATTAAAGCAACATCCTGTCTGCTACTTTTCAAGTTTCACACTCACTGAGTGTAGGTGTGAGAATTATTAAACTGAGGCCACTTAGTTATTGGCAGGAATGCGCACCCCTTGCTTTTAGCTGTATTTGGTCCCTTTCAGATTTCAGACCTTGAAATGTTGAGGAGCAAAGAGAGTATGTATGAGTGCTTAAGTTGTAAAAAATATAAATACATGTAGATATGCATCAAATCATACCAAGCAACTATGTGCGTAGTACGTTTCATAACAAGAGGGCTGATTTCTGCCCTGAGAAGTTCAGATCACTGCAGCTTATCACTTTTTTTATCATGTGTTTACCAACACAATAAAAATGTGAGCTGATATTACACTGTGTTATTAAAGGCAATTAACTACCCTATTAAACATTTTTATGGAGGAATTTTCACCCTGTAGCTACATGATATAATGTTCTCATTTGGACAGAAAACCACTACACCTAAATGGACTGTTGGACTGTTGTGGAATGTTGACAAATTCATTTTGAGTTGTGCAGATTTCACCATGGAGGCCTTGATTTAGGTCACACACGGACAGGTCACATTAAATTAACCAAAGAATTAAAAGTACAGTTTTACAGTACAAGTACAGTTAACAGTTTTAATTTCTATTTGTTCTTCAATATACTAACATTAAGGTCTTATTAGCGATATTGATAACAGCTCATGCATTACTTACTACCTTAATCTTAAGATTATTATTGTGTCAATAGTAAATTGATTTTAAGGTAATGTAGTTGTTACATCACTAGACTGTAGCAATCCTGGGTGCTCCGTCCAAAAAATAATAACTTAAAAACAGCAGAAGTTAGGACATAAATACATGTTAATAGACAGGTTCACAGTGTATCTTTCAATCTACCAATGAACGAGAAACCAGATATGACTTGAAAGCGAAAGAAAATGACTCACCTGAGGTTTTCGCATGCCCTTGTACGAATAGGTAAGACTTGAAACCGTTCTTCAGTTTATCCCAAGTTGTTATTCCTGTTCAATACGAAAGCAAAATGTCGCAAGTCACTAAGTGGGCCTATACCTGACCCGTAGTTGCTCTGTTTACGCAACACTGAATAACTTTCAACAGCGACACGCACGCGCACACACACACACACACATGCAACCATCATATACAGCTGTAAGGCAATTATAAAAAGGCAAACACGTTGGTAAAACGCCATGCCTCAACAGTGCTTATCGTGTTTCTTATGTGCTCCCGAGCAAGAGAAATTGCAATAACTCAAGTCTCGACTTTAGCATTCCTCCTGTGCATGCGAGTTTCATACCTCAGCTCAACTTTTCCCCATCAAGACCGAGTTGCTTTTAATCCTCTTTAGTCGTCGTTTGACGCCGCGTTCATGCTCTTGCAAAGCGTGTCCCCTCCATGTTGACTGTGTGGGTTAGCTTCGAGCTGGGGAGAGAGAGGTGGCCGCGTTGTACTAAACTCAAAAAATGTGAAGATACTTGGGGGAGAAAACGTCAAACTCGTACGCCCTTCCAGACGTTGGCTCACACAGCAGCGCTGGTAGTAGCTAACGTTAGCGTGGCTAGCTGGCTGCTCCTTTAACCCTAAAACGCGGCGCCAAGTTCAGCCAGCTCGTTAACCGTTCCGCAACCGCTCCCGACGAACATCCAACGGAGAAACGGCGGAGGCGCGACCGGGTTTCACTGAAGGGCTAACGTACACGCTAATGAAGAAAACTCACGCACACCTACGGCAGTCGGACGAGAAATACCCCTCCTTCTTCAAGACCCAAATAGATGGCCATTACTTTATGTTATGCACCGCCCCCTCTTCAGGACCTCTACGGGAAAGAGGGATTTCCCCCCAGCCCCTCCGGTAGCCAATCACGTGTGGGCTCGGCGTGTCTCCCGTGTTGTGGTTGGTAACAGTTCGCCACAGCCCGGCTCTGGTTGGTCGGCCGCGCTGCCGATAAAGACGAGAGCCGCCCCTCAAACAGGGGTGTGTCGTGACGTCAGAGGTAACGGAGAGGTAAACAACTTTGACCGCGTGAGGTTTAAAGCAACATCGTTTTGCCTCTAATCTCTGAATCAATGGACACCCTTGTGGGGGATTACCGCGCTAACATTAGATGCAGTAGACAGCGTCGATGTCGTACTTCTCTCTTGCACCGGATTGTCTTTGTTTTGCTGCTACACGCTCAAAGCGCCACATTTTAAATAAGTCATAACACCATCACCATCGATATCACGCGCTTGAAATAATAACTTGAGCAATGTTCGGTCCCTAGTCTTACCTTTTACGCATTTTGCTCCATCATTTCTTTGACACTTCGCAAATGTGTGCAGTGAGGCGTGAGCATCGGAGGGGTGTGTCTACTCTGCAGTACAGTGGTAGGCTGGCGAGGCGATGCCGTTGCATGGCGGTCCTGCCATGGATTTGCTTTGCACTGCATGCGAAATGGCCGAGTGTGGTAAAAAAAAACAAATAGACGATTAAACAACCATGCGATCACAACAGGAAAACACTGCTGTTGTGTTTCATTTCCCAGCGTAAAATCTATATATTTTTTGCAATCACTTATTCATTTAGGTGGCATTTGTGAATTTACGTTTGTGCGCGTCGGGACTCACTACGTGGTGTGTGTGTGTGTGTGTGTGTGTGCGTGTGTGTGTGTGTGTGAGGCCAAAGGAGGGGGTCTGAGTGAAGGTCAGGGGTGTGTCTATAATGTAAACACAGTAAAGGCGACAGATAAGAAGGGGAGAGGGGAAAGAGAGAGGAGGGCCCCATCCGGTCCCATATATCCTCTTCCAACAAATCGTGCTTTACTCTCGCTCCAGCATGAAAACACGAGATAGATCTGGGCAGATTGTGAAGTGGATACATATTATTGTAAATTATTGAAAATATGTTGTGGCATAACAGAAGCTGCCTTTCAGCCAGCAGGCTACACATAAAATTCTGAGGGTTTACAAGGCATAATCATATGTTTTGTGTTATAATACTTTTACAAAAGATGTTTCAAAATAGTCTTCTAAAAATATCTTAATTTGAAATAATAACAGGGCACTCAAGTGCTTCCACAAATAATGAGAATCTACTAAAGCTATACTTTGTTGTTGAAGCACCTTAGACATGCATCAGAAGCTTGTTGACTGTTGATTCATGTAGTAACTAGTAGTAAAATGTGTGGGTGTAAGGTTCATGCTCACGGAGAGTTGATCCTTGTCCTGCGGCTTGGGCACTTTCCAAGTCTGGCACCAACACTGGATCAAGCCGTTCTGCTAACAGGGATTTATTTGGCTCCACAAGACTCATGTCAGACATGTATCCTGGCTCAGCCATTTTGTGTCCTCACATGCTCCGGCCCTTCACAGTAAACTGGCTTGCTGTTTGGAAACCAGGAGCGTGGAAATCGTAAATCAGAAACTCTTGACCTATAAACGAAGGGAATGAGCATTTGTGGCATTGGTGCAGGGATATAGTAACATATTGGCACATGCTTTAAGAACACAGTGGACTTGAGTCAATTCTACCGTGCAAAGGTACAGTACAGAACATTCAACATCCGTTGAACACACATTTGCACATCCAAGCAGTGATAGGGCTGCAGATTTAGAGGATTTATTGTAATGTGGAAGATTGTTCCATTATAGTGCACTGGCATTATTATTCCCACCACAATCAAATTAATTAAAGCAATATTATTATTATTATGATAAAGACTACAATTATCAGAAGTGGCGGACAGAGTGAAATTACACATGACTGCAGGTGTGAGTATCGTGCAAAGTGTTTGAGCATTGTAAAACTAACAGGCAATAAACTATAGCCGGGTAACTGACATCACACGTCACGTCAGTGGAAATAGATTGTCAGGGTACTAAACTATCATGTTGCACAAAAGCAATGCAGCACAAATCAGATTTTACAAGGCTTTTAAGTCAGAGAACAGCTGACATGCACATACACCCACACACACACACACACACACATACATACACACACAGACACAGTGCAGCTTCATCAAGTACAGGCACATTAAGATAAGAAATATAACAGGTAGTTCTTTCATCTCAAACACGAAAATACATGAAAACAACATAAAGAGGTTAACCGATAGTTGATTTTTATACGCTGATATAATAACGATTATTTGGAGCAGTGAAAACATATCCGATTAATCGGCCGACACCTATCAAAAGCTGATAGTGTTGTGTTATATGTTTCAACATTTGTGGGGAGAAATAATCTGAAAACGGGTCAGACATGACTTGTTAGCTTGCTGAAAAATCAGCTGTTCCCTGGACCGCAAAGTTTTAGAAGTGGAAAGTTGCTTTCTGAAAGAAATATCTCAGACATAATTCATAAGACTGCCGTGCATTCATGACTGGCGCACACTGAGTATCATCGTGGAGGTCAAATACAGAACCACAAAGGCAAGACCACAAGGCCAGTCTAACCAGGTGCAGGAAACCCCTCAAAGCACCTGAGAGCATCTCTGGCTAGTTTGTGAAATGATGCTGATCAGCTGGCATATATCCTAGTGACGACCCTCTTTGAACTTTGCTCCACTTTGTAATGCTTCAGTTCATGCTGCATTGCATTTACTTACGTCCGTCATCACGGGATGCCTCGGCCTGCTGGTGGAATCCGACATAGACTCACGTCCCCCGGGCAATCTATATACAGTCTGCAGTTTGCGTACAGAACAACACATCAACTGCTATCAACATCACCCTCACGGTTCTCTCACATTTGGACACAGAGAGCATATATGTAAAAAAAAAAAAAAAAAATACAGTGCAGTCTGCAGTATAATTGTCTTCATGGACTAAATAAAGCACCACCATGTACAAGTGAATCTTGCTTGAAAGGCGGATGAAGATGGACACTTCCTCCACTCATTATCAGCACTGCGGACACCCAAAGACTGCATGCTAAGCTTCTGCCATTACTCTGTGATCACACAGAACTGTGAGGCACAGCACAGCGCATCCCCGCTTTCATCATTTTGAGAGTGACACCACAGCCTCCAGCATCGTCGCTTGCAGAGATTTCATGAAAGAAGAAAGAAAATATGATTATTTCTGGCTTTCAACAATAGCCTGATTTGTGACAACACCATCTAGTAATGTGCAAAATGAGGAAAAACTGTTTCTTATACAACACAACATTTAGAGTACACTTGCTACTTGTAAGGAAATATCTAAGTGATGATTTTATTTCTTTAACTTGTCTTTGTATATCTTTGTAACATTGTATCTGACAGTGACAAGTCTGCACACGACGCTTGGTGAGAGTCCCAAACATGGATCCAGGACAACAAGGTGAAGGAGATAGCTGTGGACTTCAGGAATCGGCAAAGACAAGGAGAAACCCCTCTCATTCTCATCAATAAGCCCTCAGCCGAGACATGTCAGCAGTTTCACGTTCCTCTAGATCAGCAGCTACACTATGTGACATTGACATGTAATTCAGCTTGGCTCCGTAGATCCTCAATACCTTTCTACATGTGTTGACAATAGCTGCTGCATCACCGTGTGGTGTCCTAGCTGCACCACCCTGGACTGTAAAGATGTACAGCAAGTGATGTAAGCACCATCGTTTTTCACAGGCAATAAACGAGCAACACTTCAGGACATTTACCAGTGGAGAGGCTTGAAGAAGACCACACTCATTCTAAGCCACAAACTATGCAGTCTTTTACCTTCTGCAAAAGATTACCAGAGAATTATTCCCAGAACCAACAGGATTAGGTCAGCGTCATCCTCAACGCCACCAGATTGTTTACATTAATAACCATATATCATTGTATTGTTCCTTAGGGGTACAATTATCCATCCATCGTCTACTCTACTGCTTATCCTGTGTTGAGGGTCGCGGGGGGCTGGAGCCTATCCCTGTCATTAGGCGAAGGCACCCTGGACAGGTCACCAGTCTATCACAGGGCCGACATGTAGAGACAAACAACATTCACACTCACATTCACACCTACGGGACATTAAGAGTCATCAATGAACCTATCCCCATCCTGCATGTCTTTGGACTTTGGGAGGAAGCCGGAGAACCCGGAGAGAACCCACGCTTACATGGGGAGAACATGCAAACTCCACACAGAAGGAATCATCCTTGATGTAAGGCTTTATCATTTACAGAAATCAGTGGTGTCAATAAAATGATCACTATGTGTTTCTTGGAAAATGTGGCATTAATAATAAATCAATACAAATTGTTAATGGAACCAAGTAGGTATGGGACTAACCTTTATATTCTAACAATGATAAAATGTGAAGGATGCACATAAATACTTAAGTTGTTTCATGGTTTAGTAGTATTGGATGAGCCCATGAGTTTTTCCTCAAATAAACAGATATCTCTGTCTTGTTTTCAAGGTTTTGTTTTGCTGCAAATAAAGCATGGTTGAAATTCCTTTTCTTGTCTTCTTGTTTAATAATTCCTCAGAAGCAAGCCAAGAGGGGGTGTAATTCTACAGTTCTTAAGCCTCAAAAAGCACAAAAATAACAGGACTTATTGAAAATAGGTATTATAGTTGTTACATGATCCAGCTGAAATGTAGTGATGTAGCGAGACTGGCTGTGATCTTTCATTTAAAGACAGACAAATCTGAAACCTCGTACTATTTTTCTCCAGAGGCTTGCCGGGAGCTGCAACATGGAGCTCTGAATAAACAAGAGGATTACTGTGGTCTATTAAAGTCCCTCTAGTTCCCTCTTCTGGGAGAATGAGGGACAGCATGGCTCATGATCACCAGTTACGATAGGTACTGTAACACCGTATGTGTTACAGTAGGACCTGTTCATGGGATGTAACAACACTATAGTGCTAAATGTTAGTGTTGATTGTTTTTTCCAAAATGGCACAGGAGGAAGTCAGCCATGAATCCCAGTGTACCATGATGACATGTGCTGCTATGCAACTGGTTGAGCCAGTTCCAAGCACACACAAGTGGAGGCCAGCTCAGCAACACAAACACAAATACATAATA
Organism: Eutrigla gurnardus; assembly: GCF_963514095.1. NCBI lineage: Eukaryota > Metazoa > Chordata > Actinopteri > Perciformes > Triglidae > Eutrigla > Eutrigla gurnardus. Next base: position 16,145,768 of record NC_139916.1, on the reverse strand, counting down.
TGATGTTAATATATTGTACATAAGTGAGGACACCTAACTCATTAGGTTATCGCCAATCAAATGGATTCCAATCAACTAGATAAAGTGTTGTAGTAGAGTCCAGTGGTAGACTTGAAGTGAGAATCTGCATAATAGGCTTAAAAAATATTTGATATCTAGTTAATTATTGTGTGCTTTTGCAGACCTAGTTGGTTGAGTATAAAGCTCAAACCAACAAGCCCAGCTACACCCTTTTAGCCGTGGCCACAAAGCAGCTCCACTGGAGCAGTGTTATTAAAAGAACCTAGCCTGCTTAATTCCTTATCAGATGTAGTCTTTTCCAAAGGTGATAACGTGTTGCTTTCTATACTTGTTGGCTGTTGCTTCCATAAAAAGGACCTGTCACAAGACTTTTGTCAAAATTAAGTTGTGCAGTAGGCCAACGTTTAGTCTGTAAAGTCACACAAATACGACTATCAGACCCTTTTTCTTTAGCTTTAGCAAGTCTACGATCTAAACCTTTATTTTGAAAACAGAGCTTTTATTTTGGGGAGCTGAAATCGGATAAGGAGAAGCTAGGAGCTAGCGAACATTATTGAGAGTAATTGACGTGACCCTGAAACCTTCAGTAATTTATTTGATAACACATATCGGTAGGTTTGGTTAGAACAGACGTGGGCGACTGTCTACACATGTAGATGGATGCGTATGTTGATAATTATGAATAACAAGCTACATCTAATTGGACACTCCATTCTCGCTGTCTCTCACCACTCAGCGAGTTTCGCTAGCTTATGTTAGCATTCGTTAGCTAAATGGTTATGTCGAAACAGCGTACTTGGCACTCTGATTGAGAGTTTAACCCGTTTAACCTCATTGTTAGAGTACCGTTTGATGACACATAGTCGGATAATTACCATTTGTAATCATAAACAACACCCATCACAGAAGTAGAACAAGTATCGTTCTGAGGTGTGGAAGCACGAGCTCGGTCCCATGGTGTAATGGTTAGCACTCTGGACTTTGAATCCAGCGATCCGAGTTCAAATCTCGGTGGGACCTCTTCCTTTTAACATTGACGTTGTTACTACTCACGACTCGTGCCGTTCAATCTGGGAAATTATTCAAGACGTTAATCAGCTGTACTACATTTACTCGCTCTCTGCTTGTACTAAAACGTGATTTGTTTTGCAAAGCAAAACTCTTAAACTATGTTTTACATTAAGCATTAAATGATGAAGCACAGATTTGCATTTGATTCAATTTTATTATTTAAATTTCCTGTCAAATGTGACATACAACAGTCTTCTCCAAGGCTTAAAATATATTACTTCTTTTACATAAAAATCCATTATGAAAATAATAACTGCGCTGAAATAATGTAAATACTGTATTGGTTTATAGAAAACACAAATAGCGGACCAACAAACGTATTGATAAAAAAACAACAAAAAAAAAAACAACAAACTGAAATATCTTTACAGAATAATGAAGTATTAAAGGTTAGTTAAATAGGCGATATGGAGAAGCTTTTCTGGTGGCTCCTTTTATATCACCAACATTGCACACACTGCCTATTTCTCATGTGAGAATATCCTTTGATTAACACAAAGACTAAGGCTGAGTGTCCATAAAAGTCTCTATTATTTGTAATAGACATTTTGTAAATATCCAGGTCCTTTCCATGATCAAGACACTTTGACCAAGAAAACTTTCTCATCAAGTTATAGATACAGAATCTCTTATATTGAATTGCTATGCTCTCCCATTGCATAGTGAACACAATTACATTTATGTCACTTTACATCTCAAAACATGACTTAGATTTTACCACATGTTGAAGACTTCTTGACCAATTTCCTTTATTTTTCCTTTAAATGTCGATGTCAAGAAACAAATACAAAAAAACGTGCGGTAAATGGATTGTCATCACTTAAACAGCTTGTGAAGTTTTTGTACGTATCAACAGCATTCAATCTCATTTGGCAAGCAGGTTACCAAAGTCAGTCTGAAGGTCAATGAACTATACACTCTTTAAGTATTTGCTCTGTAAACTGACATATATATATATACAATACTTTGCTCTACAGAGCTGTGATTTGCCAGAACTGGATTATGTTATGAAAACGGTCAATCCGAGCACACTGGTGCCACCTGTACAAACGCAAGAACAAATGTAGTCACACACACGCACGCACACACACAAATCATATTAACATCTCTCCCAGATCCTCAATAGTCCAGAGTTTCATCTGCGTAGCTGTGGTCCCAGCATGACTTTGTTGATAAAGTTGACGATGGCCACAGCTGGCTGCTCGGGGTCCATCTCTGCAAACAGGTGACACACGTTCTCTGTAGCGCTCCCCGTCCGCCTCGCCACAAAACCAAACATCCTGCAGCGTAGAGGAGGTGTGAGAGGTCAAGAGACGTGCTAATATTTGAGACCAAAAGAAAACACTAAAACAAATCTGATTGTGATTAAGTGCCATGCAAAGTAGCTCATGTTGCTGGTCGGTATTATCATTCGCCAAGAAAAACACACAGTGGAGCAAGCACTTACTTGCTCGACGTGCTATCAGAATTAGTCCACCTGAAGCACGGGCACACAAATAGAGACATAGAGACAAAACGTAGGAAAACATGAATAACAAAGACAAGAGCAGACTGTTCTATAAAGACGATGACAAACTGCTCAAAAAATGGAGGGAACACTTAATCATCAAAGTATAACACCAAGTCAGTTAAACCTCAGGGATATCAGTTTGTCCACTTAGGAAGCACGAGAGATTGTGAATCACTTTCACCTGCTTTGGTGCAAATCAAAGTGACAATAGGTGCAATGGAGAGGCAAAAGCAAGACAACCCCTCAAAAGGGGAATGGCTTTGCATTTAATGGCCACAGTGAGTTGCTCCTTCCATAGCCTTCCTGACTGGCCCAGGAGCAGGTTCACACCCATGTGACCGGCGTGCCTGGGGGGCCATACACACTACTGAGTGACATCATGAGTTAGTCAGCCTGTGATTTAAATGATTTGCTCTGATTTTCGGTTTGATTTCAAATCCAGCGCTCAATGGATTGATGATTTTGCTTTCCATCAACCGTTGTTCCATCACTTTGTTCTCAACAAATTATCCAATGCACATCAGTGAAGTTCTTCAACTTCCAATAATTCAGGATCAGGATCTGGTGTTTTATTTAAGTGTTCCTTTATTTTTTAGAGCTGTATATATATATAATAAGTCGATAGAGGATGTATTTTCGCAGCAGCAGCAAGCACATAGATAATCAGCATTAACAGCACATAAAGCTTTTATTAAATCATACTGTCAATGTTTTTTTCCATTTGCCTCAGTGACCCACCTCTGGTCCTGGGGGTTCAGACTGCTGAACGTCACACTATTGATTGGGTAGTGTCTCCTGAAAAACAGCCTGTGTACACACAAACAATAATATGACTCATTTGTCTTTGGCATTAGAGTTAAGTATTGTATCTGGAAAGTTTTCAAACTGTGTTGTATTTTTTTTTAAATAATAAAAAAGTGTTCCAAATGAATTGAAAATGGGTCATGTTGTACCTTCTCTTGCTGTCAGTTAGGGTGATGCCCTGAGAAGACACTTTGAAGTGGACCATTGTTGCCACTGGACGGGGACTCAGAGCCAAAGTGCACTTGGTTGCCTTTGAGATTGCCTCAGGGCCCGTCAACGACTCAGTTTCGACAGAGTTCAGGAAGAGCACGTTGCAAGCTTGTTTATGAGAAAGATGAGAAACATATGGATTAACAGACATACCCTTTTGGCTTTTGCTATGAAAATATGAGACTTGAGCAGTCTCTGCTGGTCAAAAGTAAGAAATGCAATCTATGAAAGCTCATAAAAACAACACAAGCAAAACCATGCACTACCTGCTCCTTGTTTGAGGAGGTCGGCCGCTGTGCTGGTGTTTGTTGCACTCTGCATCTCCTGAAGCTCCCCAACCAGCTCTGAAACATCATTCTCCAGTTACATAACAGTTCTGTCTGAATGATGTATGTGAGGATCCAGTCTGTAGCTGCTGTAGTAAGCTACTATTGTTTGAAGTGTTTAAATGTTCATAATAAATAGTTGTTATTTGAAAAGGTGGGCATTTCATATTGGAATAAAAGAGGTCTAAATGTCATGATTCCGATTTTACCTTTTTCAGGGATGCGAAGAGCACATGGCAGAGAGATGGGAGTAATTGAATGCTGGTACACCAGGGCAGATAGACTCCCTGAGACGAACAGTAAAAGTGAAAATAGGCATCACTGATCTATCTTGTACATAACTTAATATGTGAAACGTATTGCGGCAGTTGTGTCTCCCACATAACCCACCGAAGTATGACTCATTTTGACAGCCCTTGATCTTCACTCCCCGTGGCCCAGTCTCAATGAGGAAGTGTCTCACCAGCTGTTCCAGGGGATCCCCTGGGAGAGAGAGGTGAAGGAGAGTGAGACGTGAGTATGAAAATAAGGTAGACTGGTTTGATCACAACCGTGTTTTGTTTGTGTTTTTCATTTCATGAACAGAAATCTGATCAAAAAACTTGTGCTTGCAAGATATAGACACAAGAATAACAATGAGATTGGTAAAAAAAACTGCACTTTAAATTTGACAGTAATAACTGCATACATTTAAATGAACAAGCCAGAGGAAATCACACATTAGTTGGATCATAAACACGTTAATAAGTACTTAAGATTATTTTTTTCTGTGAATTTTGGCAGTCATTTTGGTTGTTAAAATAGTCTAAATAGATGAATGAAAAATGAATGGTGTTAATCAATCTTTGAAGAACATAATACTGGCATCAAATTGCATAGTTTGTTGCATGGTGCCAAGAAAAAGATTTTCCTTAGGCCTTTTTCACAGCAGACTTTTGTCATAGTAGGAAAAGCACAGGTGTAGCTAATAACATAATTGACGGCTCTGTTATAGTCAATATATTGATCATGTGAGGCTTGGCAGTGTGACCAGACTGTGGATCTAATCATGGATACCTTTGCTGCCAGTGATGTTGGCATTAGGAGGAGGGGTGGCCACCTTGAGGGCCAGGCCGTAGGCCCCCTGGAAGGAGTTACTGTCTCTGATGAGGAAAGTTCCTGGTTCCTTGTCCTTCAAAACAGCTATGGCTGTGGTAGAGAAGATATATTAGAGTATGGATAAAGTAGTCTAAAATAAGAGACGTTTCACTGTATTTAATGAATTCATCATTGATGATCAAACAGATTGTTTGCTAATGATAAGTCATAACATTGCATTCCTCTCATCATCCTCACCTTGGTCTCTGGAGATGCCTGGTTTGTACCAGTACTTGGAGCTGTCCTGGACAAACTTAGCATTGACCCTGACGTCTGCTTCCTCCTTACAGCTGTGTTGTGAAGACCCCCGCCTCTGTTCTGCCACAGAGGGGGAGAAAGTAACGTGGTGTGTGGGGGAAGGAGCTGAGGAGGCCCGGAGAAGAGAGTTGTGTCCGTTCAGGTATCCTGGTGTGGATGAAAGCCGCTTCTTCTCGGGGAGTGGCGGCTGGACGGCGGGGATGGTGACGGCGGTGTACCCAGTGTATGGTACATGAGGGACATTTAGTAATGGGTAGTAATAGGATCCTAAGGGGAAGGTTGGTGTTTGATATCCGTCGGGCACAGGCGACGGTGGCTTGGTGTCGGTTGAGCTGTCTTTTTCCGGAGTCAGTCTTTGTCCTGCTACGTCTGTAACGGACGTAGCGTGCTGCAGAGAAGACTTAAGGTCCGGGGAGCCGATAGGAGAATTTGGGGAAGTAGTGGACGGGCTAGAACTGAGACTGGCAGAGGGGTTCATGGACACAACTCTGCTGCTGTCTGATGGGGTATCGCTAGGTAAGGCAGAGCCATTCAGATGCACTTGGACTGGGGTGATGATGACAGTGGCATAGCTTGAAGTCTGTAATTGGTTAGATCCCTCTGCGCGTCCTGTGATCTGGGCAGACTCAAGCGTACCATCGGAGCTCAAACTCTGCTCACTTGAAGGGTGTTTGGAGTTTGTGGATATGTTTGAACTTTGGGTTTGTATTTCTCTTGGCACCGGTGTGATGGCTTTGCTGCCATTTGTACTCGACTCCAGATGTGAAGAGGTTCCTTGTTTTTGAGGAGGACTATCAGGAGTTACACTAAAAAGAAGGCAGAAAATAAATAAAATAATCATTTATAAATATGTATAAATGTAATTTTATTTTTAGTTTCGGTCGATGACAAAACGTCCAAGCTTCACCCACCTGTCTTCTGTATGTATAGGGCTGCTGCTACCAATGATTGTATAGTCATGATCAGAGTCCAGTCCAGGGGTGCTTGACTGTCCATTTGAGTCCGATTTACCCTCTGAACCCTGGGAAATGTCATCCTCCACATCGGTCTTGGCCTGTTCCACTTCGAGAAGTGACAAAAAAACAACATGAGATGAACAAAGAAATTAACAAAATAAGAAGTAACTTATTTCAATGTAAAAGAAAAACAAAACAATCCCCACTGAATCCATCCACCTAGTCACCTTTGTGATGCTCAGCATGCTGCTTGTCTCTTGATATAGAGGGAGCCTCGGGCAGCCTACCTCTCCCAGGAGAGGGACTACTAGCGGGCAGAGGTGAGGCTGATCCAGAGTGGTACCCTGAGACGTAACCCCGGCTCTCATGGCTCTCAGCTGGGGATGACTGATAAGGAGAGCAAGGACAGGAGTGGCGGGGCTGTGGAGGGGTGTGGTACCCACTGCTGGCTCCATCCCGCACATCCATCAGAGACTGGGGGCTGGGGTAGCCCTGATGAGGTCCGATTGTATATCTAGGCTCCAGGTTTGGACTCTGATCCAAAGTGGAGTGGCAGACGCGAAATGCCGGCATGACTGGCTTGCACTGCCAAAACTCTGCCTCTCTCGCCACCTCCCATGGATTTTCACTTTCCCAGAGTGGAGGCACCTCTCTTGTCCGTTGCACGCCTGCTACTTGAGACCAGCGTGTGTTTTCTGATTGCTCGGGGTGCAACGGGTGGAATGCTCTAACTGAGGTTGACTGGTGCTCTCGCCTGCTGGAGCAGTCTCGACAGGGGCAACCAGAGGATGGTGTTGAGGGGCTGAAGAACATTTCCCTGTAAGGGCTAGACGGCAGTGATTGATGGGAGTGATGAGAGGCGGGATTGTGGCTGGGATAATGGAGGAGGTGACACTCTTCACCAGGGCAGAGTCTGTTTAAGGCCGGGAGGGTGTGGCTGTGTGGGTGTGTGTGATCAGTGGAATAAGGGTAGCAGGGCCTGAGGACACAGGGCAGGGGTGGGGGCGGGGGTGGACGTTCCCATGGTAACTCCGGTAAGGGATGGGCACTATGTCGGTGGCAGAGTTCCATATGAGTTGGATGAGGAGGCGGGGACACAGATTTGGATGGTAAGGCCGGCAGAGTTTGGCTTTTTGGATTCTTTTTGCTGTTGCAACGGCTGAGACAATGACTGTCAGCAAGGCAGGGTTCTCGTTCCCTCTCCCATCCGCCATCACCACACTTTGTCCCCGCCCGACCACAACACGAGTGCTCCCGCCTCAAACCCCCAGGATTTGGTGGGTCTCCGTCATCTAAAATTGCTGTCTCTCTATCCTTTTCTTTCCCCCTTCTTTTCTCCTTTGCTCCGTCTTGCCCGTCTCCTTTCCCTGATGGACAGTCTTCTCTTTCCGAGGGGTTAATGGACGGACAGGCTGCTATCAGGTGATCAGAAGGGACTGAGGAGGGGCTAGAGTCAGAGGTGTAGGTGAGAGGCTGGGGCTGGCTGGGAGTTTGAGTCTTCACTGTTGGGCTGCTTGTGAGGCATCCGTTGGGTGATGCTGCCGAGGCAGTCGAGCCGGGCCCGCGGCGCTTCCTTACCTGGGCATACAGGCTGCCGTCCAGAGGGCCCCTTGTGTGAGAGATATCTGGAACAAGAATGGAGTGCGATGTGATGAGTTTGTCTCTTTTAACTTAAGCTTACTCTTTACACCTGTGAGTGTGTGTGTGTGTGTGTGTGTGTTTCTTACTTTCAATGCTGTCTTGGTGGTGCAGGTTGAAGTTCTCATAAGAATCCCATCTGACCACAGGGTCTGAGGTGTTGTAGTCCACTTTGATGGAGGCGTCATTCTTGCGGTATTCTCGACCTTGGAAAGCAGGCATTTTGATATGAAGACACACAGAAATTTAAATAAAAAAGGTGAAGAAATGAAAGACAGTTGAAAATATTCACCTTTCATTTTTTCTGGCCCATTGGAGAAGATAAACTCCACTGTAGCATCTGGAGGGAACCTGTCATCTACAGAAAGATAAGCATAAAGGCAGTAACAAAGTTATCCAAGCCTTAACAGCAGATAATAAAAACATGCACAAGAAAGTGCTCTTGATCTGTGAAGTGGAAAAAACTAATTGAATAAATAAAGATCATCACCAGAGCATAACACTTCAAAGAATTGAATCTGAAATTAGTTTTCTTCTTCACTTTCATGCGTGAGTTTGGGTGATATTATTTATATATTGTATGCGTGTGTCAGCATGTAGCACTTAGGGCAACTGTCATGAGACTGCTGTTTATTGAGCCATGTACGAGCATTTCTGGTTCATCTCAACTGACACTGTCAGTTGATATTTGTCTCAGACTACACACAAACCGTGGACTGGAAGATAAAAGGCTCTTGAATTATACAGCTGCGTAAACCATTTCAAGGAAGCAATACAAATATACAGAAGGAGGTATCCATGTGTTTACAATATATTCAAATATTAGTGCAGTAAAGCACTGGTTTAGCCTAAACAACCCCCAGCAGTGATGGAGTACTATAGTTTTCCTTATGCACATGTAACATAAATACCCTTCACTCTATTTTCTTCTTCATAGATAACCCAAAACTGAAAATTGCCCCTACTTTTTATCCCATGCAAAAAAATAGAGCCTACTCTGTTTTTGTTTTTTATACCTGTGCAGGCCAGGTCCAGTTCAGTCTTGCCAAACCACAGCTGGGCTCCGTGGACAGTGCAGGTGTGGAACTGGACCCTGAACACCACCTCCCTCTCTGCTGCTCGACTCCGTCGGTGGTAGCACTTCACCTGCAGACATGGATGCAGGTAAGAAAGCCACGTACACGCACAACGAACCATCTCAAAATGGTGATATCGGCAAGCCAAAACAGTGAATCTAATTTTAATTTGCTCTGTTACAATGTCTTTTTTAGCTGAATCATATACGTTTCATGGGTGCCACTGCTGTGGCAACTGATTAACCTCCAAGACAAATAAAGTACTTACATGTATTTCTACTTCGCTAAGGGCTCAGAATGTTTTTACCCTCTCCAAGAGACATGCAAGACAGCGTAAGAAAATAATTAAGCATGCAGGTTCAGAGTCTACAGAGGATTCGTAGCTTAAGTGGTCTAAAAATAATCCAACACTTTTTAAAAGGTAACAAAAAGGAGAGAAAAAAACGTGTTACAGCAGTTTAGCAAACAATTGCTGTATGGCAGACATGTACTCTGTGTGTGGATATGGACAGGGTTGAAATCATAGTAAGGTTTCCAATTGCTGTGCACATTGCTCACCATAATGTCCCCCTTTAATAAAAGCGCTGGCTCCATAGTCACACACAATTTCCTTGCCCTGGAGCTCTGGGGATCGCTGGACACACACATAGACAGAATTTATTTAAAAAAAAAAAAGGCCACACCAGCTTAAGACACACATAAAGCCAGTCAAAACATGTCTCAGTTGGGTAGAACAGTGGTTAAAAACATTTAACTTTAGAATAAGCACAGACCAGCCCACACCTAAACACAGGCAGCAGCCTGAATAGATGTCAGTTGGACAGCGTACTTACTAGATGCCTGAAGTGTAGACGAGCTGTAAGGACTGGTAGATCTTCAGGAATGGATAGAAACCTGCAGATACAGAAAGAAGTCGAGGTGGAAAAACAGTAAAGAAGAGCTTGCAGTCAAAGGCTTGTTTTTTCCGCTTCAACATTGTAAAAAACTTTCCGTTCACTATTTGAAAGCTAAAAATGATGATAACTGCACTGCAAGCTATTATACAACAAGAGTTTGGGTAAAACTGACCTCCTCCTGCCTGAAAGTTTGGTAGTGATGGAATGAGGATCTGGTGGAGGAACAGAGGACTGCTGTTCATTTTGATGGTTCCCGACAGCAACCCGCCAAAGTAGTAGATGTACCTGAAGAAGAGAGGTGAGGAGATACAGTGATGAGAGTGGGGAGCAACTGAGGCGATCAGCATAAGAAGTGATGTGTGTGATTGTGTGTCCACCTGTTCTGAGAGGGCTGTAGGGAAGAGGAGACTTTGTCTTCACAGAACTTTCTCATTGCTAGAGTGGTGAGAGCCTGGTCCGCTCTGTGGACACAACCCCAGATGAGTATTAATGAATGCTTTACTACAGTTACTACAGATGTTAGTGTGTCTGGAGGTGACTTTGTTACCAATAAGGTATTTTGGATATTTCCATTTTCTGTGAAAAATCAAGAGGTCCTGTACTAAGGACAGTGAATCACACCTGAAAAAATGAATCAATGACTTTACTTGTAACAGAAAATATATCTTCAACAAACTTGATAATGTATTAACAATAACTTAACTTTTAAGCAATAATGCCAAATGCTTTTTGATCGTAAAATGCATATATTTGAGTTTGCTTCTGTTGTTTGGACAATCCAGCTAATAAAATATGCCATTTATTTATTTTCAGACATTATATTGTTTTCGATAAATTATTTTTGGCCTTATAATAATAACATCAAACTATAATGGTGAATGAAGAAATTATGGAGACAAAAGTGTGCTAAATATTTGTACAGTTGATTCACTCTGGTTATTGCTTGCATTTTACAGCAACTTTAGAAGCAAATGTCCAGATTTTCTTGGTTGAAATGCAGCTTTGAGGGCAGGTGCAAATTCAAAATGGATAAATGATCTGAACATATGATGTTATAACAAAAGCCTTGATCAATGAAACAAATTACCCAGCTGATATCTTGCTGTAGTGCATGTAGGCTGCCACAATGACACCCGTCTTCCCTTTGTTTCCCTGTCACAACAACAGATCAAACCGAGGATGAAATAGCTTTTCCCACCGTTATTTCTTCACAGCAAAGTAAGCAAATATCAGGTTGCACTGACCTTGCAGTGGAGGACCACCACATTGTGGGGGTCAGAGGTCAGCCAGGTCTCCATGGATTTACAAACAGCACAAATCCTGTCCAGGGGTGGAGCGTGAACATCAGGCCAACCATAGTCCTGCACCTGAACCACAGAAGAGGAAAGATGTTTCAAATTCTGGTTTTCAAATGAGCCAAAATGACTGTTAACTTTCAACATACAATGTGATCACAAGTGTGATTTGTTATATATATACTTATACCTTGTGGTTAAGTCTGGTGATATCATGTCTCTTCTCTGATAAATTCAGCAGCTGGAAACAGCAGAGACACAAAAGACATCACAAATCGATTTGCACATATCAACAATAAACTGAGCAAAATTATACATTTTAAGGAAATAGAGGAAGGAAGGATATGATTAGTCCCATCAATGACAAATAAGGACTTAAAAAAAATATTGAATAGCAGTCATGACTAAAGACCACTTAATATCCATTCATACTCCTTATGTTTTCAGTTTCATGACTAACCAAGAACTTGTCTTGGTGCTTGGATTTCAGCATGGAGGCCACTTCCTGCAGGTTTCTGCGGTAGCGCTGCTCTTCCAGGTCCGGCAGAAAGAAGACAGAGATGATCCTCTCTGTGATGTAGGTGAGGTCAAAGTCATAGTGGCGCTCCATCACGTGCTCCATCACTTGTTCCACACTTTTGCTCCTGGACAGTGTGAGATGATGGTTTTAGTGCAGGCTAAACAGCTGTTAGGGGTTTAAGACAGTCAAAGTTGAACTCTTAAGATCCCACCGTGACACTTTTCACAAACACATACATTGCTTGTTTTTATGTTATGAAAATATCGTTGTCACATCAATCGTCACAGAAAAGCTGATGTGACGTATTTGTCACAATAACAAGAAATGAGCTGCGATAGATAGAATTATTTTGAATTTGTATTTTGTTTTTGCTTTGTAATTCAAAGCACATTTAAACAAATGTTAACTTAAATGTCAGAGTAATTCAATTATAAATAACATGTATTTTTCTTTAAGAGAAAATGGGTCTGGCTTCTTATGGGTAAAGCTCATTAATGTTAATTTGACCTGGCATTTAATCTCTGTGTATCCATTTTAGTTTGTTGTGTGAAGGAGACGTCTTGGTACCTCGGTATGGAGCCTCTCTTCTTCTGTGGTATAGATTTAGTGGAGCCGTGCTAGAAACAATCAGAAGAGAGTAACTCTACTGCAATGATTGATTGCATTACATAATACAAAACTACATGTGAACACCTACCAGGTCTGGGTTTGAGGTACAGGAGGGGGTCACCTGAAAGGAAACAAGCACATGGTTGGTTTTTGCAGCAGTCGCATAACCACACACACACACACACACACACTAAATGAGCCAGCACATTCCAAGTCATGTGCTTGGTTAATCATTCTTGGTCCTGCTCCAGCAGTGCAGATGAAGGGATGGAAGGATGAGAAGGAAGGATGAAGAGTTGATGAAGAGAATGGTGAGATTCATTCTAACTTTCTTTCTGTCGTCTGCTGCAGCTCGTTTGAAGACGAGGCTGTCAGCACAGATCTGGCTGTTCCACATGATGGGTTAGTGATGTGTGATGTCAGACATGCGGACACACACGCAGACGCAGACACACACACACACACACACACACACACACACACACACGCAGACGCAGACACACGCACACACACACACACACACACACACACACACACACACACACACACACACACACACACACACACACACACACACACACACACACACACACACACAGAAAGACAGACTAGTGCACATTAACAGACACAGACAGATAAAGTCAAATAAGAAATGTAAAGATCTTGAGGACATCGTTTTGACTTCTTTGAGTTCTTCTTTCAAACACTGTATAACTGAATGGTGTTTATTGTGCTGACCAGGCATTTAAATAACAATCACACAGCATAAAAAGAGTTCCTTGAAAAAAGGAAAGATTGATCGTGGGTTTTTTCCACTTGTAAAGGAGAAGGTGGTGAAGAGTGAGAGGGATGGAGTTTCCTGGAGGAAGTCTCCACATGTGGCGTGCAGTCCTTACTCTGTTGGTAAATTGCCAAAACCACAAACACGCAAACACGGAGAAAGACAGAGAGAGGGAAGCTGAGGTCACAGACTACAGCCACTTTACCTTGCGCAGCAGCTGGATTCTCGAGATGTCAGTGTGATGTGATCCTGCTATTCTCGTGAGATCACACGTCACATGAAAACTCATCTCGTTAGGCTCCAAGTAATGCGATTGTGTTCGTTAAATCAGCGCATGGATCATCCTGTCAGGAGCTACTATCAGCTGCTGATTAGGTGTGTGCGAGACGACAAGGAGAGGCGTCTGTTGTTCCAAACAACAATGGTTGCTTCAGAAGAGGTTAGCGTAGATGCTGCAATAGCACCGCTTATTTTGGAACTGGAGAAATACGTTTTCAAGAATGGCATTGAAGGCATTTATCAATGGAAAAGAGAATTTTCACTCTCTGCTTGACTGATATATGGCTCACCCAATCAACTGCCACATATTTTTTTTTTAAATGCTGGCCGTCTTCCAAACAGTTTCCAATGATGGCTTCTCAGACGTTTCTGTATAACAAACCATCTGGTGGGTCAGGTTAACAGCCACTACTTCTGGATTGTTTATTATGACGACAACAGTCGACTCGGAAGTTAGAAGAAACTAGTATGTCATTGCATAGGTTCCTTTTCCGACTCATTTGACGGTCTCATAAGATGATGAAATTTACAATAATTTACAAATTATTAAAAACAACAAGAAATGCATTAATAACAGAAAATAAGAGAAAATGAAGTAAATCACTTGAGAAATACAACCAAACGTTCACAGCAGAACACCTAAAGCCTCGATTGTAAACTTTGATATGTGACACCCTGTCAACTTTTGACCTTTGAACTATTCCATGAGATTGACTGACAGCTGAGTTGCCCTCTGTGGCTGAGTGCTGGCTAGTGCTGACAGGTGTCAGGCAACAGGTTAACAAGTCAAACGCCTGCAATCACAATTATCTACAACAACAACAACTGGGCAGGGATAGACTCACTACCAAGACAAGGTAAGATCAATACCATAGGACATTTCCATAACTTCATTTTTAGTTTGCATTTTTTTTTAGAATAATGTAAAATTTTGTTCTGAGCTCCAGATACATTTGTGTAAAATTGTGACAATATTTGATTTCAGTCCCAGGTGACGTTGATTTAGTCTTTGTCCAGATAGCTTGTAGGCATATCATGTCATCATGTAACACAGCAATAACACAGAACACATGAAACCATTCGTACATTTTATCTGCCATTGTGAGGGGCTGCTGCATCATTATCCTCATGCAGCTTTTCAGAAAAGACAGTAATAATGTAGAACATACTGATGTGAATTAAAAATTGGCAGCTGATTTCATAAAGCTCCTTGTGATTTTCTTGTTTTTGCATTTTGTCATCCTTGGTTTCCTCTCATTTCAGTGTCTCAACTGTGTGTGTGTGATTCCTCGACTTTGCTTTTTACCTCATACCTGTTTGGCTTGTTTGTCTGGTCTGACAGCCTTCCTGCACCAAACCCGTCTGCAAATCAAGAATGCATTTTACTGCAACTGTCCTGCTTTTGAGTCATTTTCTCTGTGGTGGCTTCGGCCATAACATTGGGTGGTCAGGAGGAGTCTGGGCCCACCCAGTAGCAGCTCCTGTCCTGTTTCTGTTATTAACTGAGACCAATGGCTGTTTGGAAGGCTCAACATGAACAGTAATAACCTTTTCGATTTGATATAAATGAATCTTGCCAAACATCCGTCGCAGTCATTAACATGCTGTCGTTGAATTTAGTATCCACGAGTTTCTGAATTATTGTCTGGAGAAATAGAACTTATCACAGGTTATCATGAATCCTCAGTTCATTTCACCTTATTTTAGAGTTGTACCCTTCCAGGATAGGAGCAATGGGTTTCCTGTCATATGACATAAATACAAATGACAGCTTTCTTATTTCATGACACACACACACACACACACACACACACACACACACACACACACACACACACACACACACACACACACACACACACACACACACACACACACACACAACAGTCATGTGATCCAGGGAGGAATGGGTAAAAGGAGGAGTGAAGGAGAAAGAAGCTTGCTGTAATTGGTTACTGCATGGTCGAGTCAACAATCAACAAAATATGCAGCTGCTGAACTGACAAGCTTATGCTCTTATATGATTATTGTCATCCATGTCTCACACTCATACTCACACTCTTACAGACTGACAGCCGATATATTAAGAGTAACACTCGATTTGTTATTGGTAAAAAAAAACTAAAAAAAACTTTTAGTCAATTATTTTCACATTCCACCACGGCACAAGCACAGTCTGTATTTTCCAGCATGTTAATATACAATGATCCCAAACATGTTATCAATCCCACAGTCGGAAATGAAAGAACACAGATTCAGCCATAGGGGAGAAATCCGCTCTTAATAGTTTAATAATGGTAGTTAAGTGGATAAAGTGGTTGGCTCCAGGAAGGAACAGTCAGAGACAGACACAACATGCACATGTGTGTCAACACACACACACACACACACACACACACACACACACACACACACACACACACACACACACACACGACATGCACACAGAAGAAGACAAAAAGTTGAACCGACATAAAGGCAGCATAAAGGCCGAGATGGAAGACACCCGAGTCAACAGGAAGCAATTTCCAACAGGATGTCAGCACTGGTCAACCAGGTACACACACTCACACGCTGAGTGTATACATGTGTCTTTGGTGGCTCTGCCAGCCTAAGGGTCTCATTAATGGATGTTGACTGTACGCTGGAGCCACTGGGAGCAGAGCCATCTGGTTCAGTTTGTCCCGTTCATCAGCTAACATTTACTGAGGTGCCAATGACAGCACTCAATCTCGTCCTCAGAGACTGACTTGGCCGTTTAGTGGACTTGATGCCTGCTTTGTGGTTTCTGACATATCCTTTCTGATCAAATACACATTTGAATCGTTGGATTAATCAGAATTGATCTACGGTGAATCTGTAACAATGAATCCTTATTAAGAGTTTCCTGGCTGCTGCACAACAGAGTGACTGTGACTCAAGTCTTAAAAGTTGTCACTGCCACACCTTGAATCATCACTCCTATTCCGGGGAGAGGAAATCCAAAGCAGAGATCTGCCAAGAGCGCAGCTGAGTCAGTTACGGGGAAGCGGCGGATAAATGTGAGTGTTTGAGACACGGGCGTCGATATGCCGTCCATGAGGAGCAAGTTTCATTCTGACAGTCGCCTCAGAGCTGACATCACACTCTGAAGAGGGAGAAGTGAGTAAGCCTTGCCGTTTGAAAGTGGAAAAGCAAAATAACCATGGCTTATTCCAAGTTCCATGGCCTCACGAAAAAGACACTGAAGGCCAAAGTCCACGGAAAGCTAAATAAATCTCTGATGCTTTTTGTTTTTTTTGCACAGACTGTTAACATTTCACCCAGGGCAACAGAGAGCAAATTTAGGAATGGCTAGAGTTTAGGAGGCTTCACATGAAAGTACGGGATCTCTTCTCTTGTTAATGCTCTGCCTTTCTTCCGTTTTCTCTCATCTTTGATCCCTCAGTTCTGCATTTCCTAACCCCTGCAGTCCGTCACTCCCCTCTGCGTAACCCTCTCCTGCTGCCTCACACTCTGTCTCTCTACTTTCAGTGCCTGGGGACAGGATAACCACAATCATCGCTGCTATGAGATACAAGAATGTGCTCCCACTGAATAAACAACATCAGATGACACTTCGATAAGCATCACGCATAGCCAGGGCAAGTCACCAACTGGCCCCGGAGAAAAAGGGAACAAGAGGAAACAAAACTCAAAGCAAAAAAAAAAAAAAAAAACTGTCCACAGGGAGTGGAGTGGAGTTCAGAGAGGGAGAAAAGGGCTTCAGGAAGACAGGAAGGAGGAAAGAGGAGAGGCAAACAGAAACACAAACAGGAATATAGACAGAAAGTGAGAGCAAGGATGGGAGAGAGATGTCAACAGCTGACACAGCAGAGAGATTTCACAGAGCTATTTTGATAGAGCTCCTTATTTTAGACCATCCGTGCATCAGAACACTAAAAGGCTTGTTTTGTCCATCGGTCGTCTCACTGACATTTTGAAGAGCTCTGGCGACGGATCTGTGCTACAACTCTATGTCTGGCTGCATCATGGCAACATTCACTTGGTCCTTGGCACTTTGCCTAACAACATTTAACATCCGTTCATTGAAAAATAACACGACCTCCTGTCTATATATCGATCCAACACTATCAAAAGAAATACATAATAAATGATGATCAAATAAGTAAAAAAATGTTGAAGAACTGTATAAGCCCTGAAATATTAAATTAGTCTTGCTATGCAACTTATCATTGGCTCTGAAAAGCAATGGGTAAACACAGTCCACACATCTGTGTGTGTTTGTCCCTGTAATACTTAATTATCGCTAAGCTGAGTAAAGCAGTAAAATTAAATTAACCATGATAATTTTTCTGTACACAGTCCATCATGCTGGCTATAAATAGGAACAACAATGTGACTATCTTAACGAAGTAACACAGATGCTCCTCTGACAAGATATATCTATTTCAACCACCATCCTACTGAGTTCTCCATCTGTATCGACTTAAAGGTGTTTACACCTTCCTATTGATGTGCCATGACACGTCGGGCTACCAGAGAACAGCATGTCCACCCGGTCTCCCGTGGTGAGACACACAAAGACACTTGTTGCCATGTTGCTTAAGACACCTGATAAGAACGAAGCCACAGAAATAGCTGATAAATCAGCAGATATTAGCATTGCAGATACATCAAAACTATTCCACCTGCACCAGCACTAATTGGGATTAATGGACAACATCATGTGCAACACGTGCCTATTATGCAAGCACATATTCCATTAAGCATCATAATTGCTATATCAATTCGTAAATCAGCATGGGACATTAGCAGAGCAGCTGGTATGTATGACTAGACAGCGCAACCATCTGTATTTCACTACGCAACATTAGGATTCATCAGATTATGTTGGGACAGCTGAGTTTGGGATACAGACATTTATCTCTGTCGGGTGCCCTTTGGTCAGAGATGCTTGTCTTTACCCAAAACACTACATTGAAGCAGATAAGATACTTTAGGAATTTGTATTCTTACAGCAGTATACATAAATTACACTGAGTTGATGGTATAAATGTTGACCAAATTAAAAGTACAAAAAGTTGTGCCTACAGATTAATGATGGTGTATGCAGAAACTTGTAAATGCACACACTAGTAGACAGACACGTGCCCACAAACACATCTTATCCATACCCAAAACATTCTGGCATCGCTTTATCAGCTTTACAACAGTTTTACATTTACAGGCATGCATAGAATCATAAGGAATAGGGTTTAGGTGGAGTTTCCGTAATATGCTAACCTGCACATATGCTGAACTATCTCATTAAAAAGTAAATCTTTCACTCCATTAAAAATTTAAATTGGTGTTTTCTTTGTAGGTCACAGCAAGAGTCTCTGCTCATAGTTGCTGCATTTGCCTTAATCACAGTAAATGAAATCCTCTTTCTGGGCAAAGCGAGCGCTCTCTAGCTCCTTAATGGAATTATGTGCACACATGCATCACATGCTGCATTATCAGAGCAAACACTGTCAAGAGGCTTTAAGGTGGTTAGATTGCTACTTAGCAGAAAAAGAAAAATACAGAAATACAGTCAAAACCGAAAGTGCTGGATAGATACGAATAAACTAAACCCACGGCTTCAGTCGGTAAATACAGAGCATGTTTTACCTCTCAACAAGCAGCTTCAGTCTTTCCCTCTGCCTCTGAGCAGTCCTGTCTGTAGAGTGGGAATACACCACCTCCCTCCCTCTCTCTCTCCCCTCTCATACAAGCTTTCACTCTCTCACCAACTCCCTTTGCCTCCCTCCCTCCTTCTCTCACAATAACACACACACACTCCCACTGTGCCAGCAGCACATGCAGCATAGCTTTCCCCTCTTGCTATGCCTGTGTCATACGCACAGAGACAGTAAAGCACGTGCGCTCACACGCACACATCAATACGCCACACGTAGACACTGAGCTAGCCCTGCAGAGTGCTGATGTCCAGCGACCTCTCTAGTGGCCAGAGGCTGAGAGAGAGATGACAAGTGGCAACAGGACAGAGAGGCAGGATTAGATGGACTGCACAAAGGATGCAAAAAAAACAAAACAAACAACTTTCCAGCCGAGGCTAGTGGTGATGACTGTTATGGAGATGGTACTAAGCTGGCATAACAGATTGATGAAAGCATTTAAGGCTTGAAAAGAAGACAAAAACACCACGGAGAAGGGAGAAGCTGTCATTGCAAAACATCAAGAGAAGGATAAATCTAACAGAGATGAAAGGTAATAAATGAAAGGAAGCAATAGGTTGACATATGAGCAGCAAAGCGTGACATGAAGCAGACAGCAATTTGCAGCCTTGACCCAATGTTCCCCTTTATTTATGAATACCCCAAAACGGGACTGATTACCCACACTGACACACAGTCTGCTTGCCCAGCTGCCTCTCACTTATTTGCGTCCCCCCCCCCCCCCCCCCCCCACCCTACACGATCACTCACTGGCAGGCATCTACGGCACTCTTGTTATTTTCTATATTTACCCTTCAGACTTCTCCTATCCAGATTAATTATCGTCCCGTGTGACGATGTCCGCTCTTGTCCATGGCGCCTCCCCCTCCTGCCGTGACCAAGAGTTGTTTTCGGCTATCGCCGTGGTGACCAGGGGGACGAGTATGATAAAAATAATAATCCTCTTTTAATACTTGCTACTATGGCACAACAGCTGGTAGTGTGCAGTTTTACACTACAGTGCGTGTGTGGATGAGGAGGAGGAGGAGGAGGAGGAGGAGAAGGAGGAGGAGGCGGGGGCAGGAAGGCAACCCCAAACCCCCCCTGTGTCATATCAAACCCACATGATTTGAGCTGACCTGAAGAGCTGAAATAAAGGCATTGGGTCCAAGTGCAATTGTAGTATTGCAGTTTTTTTTTTCTGTGTGTTCGTGCTGTTGGACAGAGGGACGTAACAGCAGAGTTACAGCAAGGTCATGAGCTCAGTGAGTGGTGTGTGACACTGAGCTGCTGTGAGCGGGGTCACAGGACAACAGAGGCAGCTACTGCCAGTGGTTTGACATAAGCTGTGGACAGAGAGAGAGCTTCTCTCTTACACAGCCCAAACATGTCCTCTTATGATTAAAGTATCCAATAAAAAAAGCAAAAAAGATTTACAATCTTTTGCATTCGAAAGTGTATTTCTTGCAACGCCAACAACAAAAACAAATCTTCCAGTTGTCCTGAGCCAGTCCAGTTATGTTACTGGCTATCTTCTTTCTACAATAAAAATGCAGCTACTGATCTTTTACAACCTGACAGATAGGCATGTTGACTGTTTTCCTCTGCAAAGTCCCATCTCCCAGAGCTGTGCTGCCTCTTATGCTTTCTCCAGAGACAGCTCAAAGGCTAGGCATTCTGCCCCCTTTTGATCAGCCTAAGAGCACTTCTCAGGGAACATGCTAATTTGTATCAGATTTGTCTAAAATATTATTCTTTAATAAGCACAAATATTCATATCTAGCTGTATTAGAGTTCGCAGGAGCTTCTGCTATGCCACATTTACACATGACTGAATTACTCGTAGCAACCTGGCTGCTAGTAGTTAAGGGGGTGGGCGTGTGGGTGGGGGAGGCCTTCTTTAACCAGACATCTAGGTCAGTGCACATGGCTTACTCCACCTTAGACTCGCACCATATTAGCATCTGAACCTCTGACACAGGAGCACAATTTCCTCAGGACAGGAGAAAGGTAAAGTAAAGGGAACGTCAAGCTTACCTTGGCTTCACATGTCTTGTGAACTGCAACCTTGCACTCTGCAGACAGAAAGGAGAGTACATGTTTTATTCTGACAGTGAGACAGAAAGGACAGTCAGGGTGACCTAATCTAGGTGTGTTTTCACACTGGTCAGTTGTGTCACTGCTTGACCTGACTGCAACGTGGACTCACCCTTGCAGAAAGCCCCGGGGTTGTCAAGGTTCTGCTTGCACACATCGCACAGCCGTTTCCTTTTGAAGGTCTTCTCCGTGAAGGCATGGCTCCCTGTTTTGACAAGCTATAGACACACAAATAAATAGAAATAGTCAAGAGGTGAAAACAATAAATGCTACTGCTCAAAGGAGGGCAGTCACTGAATTATTGAAAGGATTGAAACCATGTCTGTTGTCGAGACATGTTCAGCTTTAGCAGTTTCCCATGTGTCTCAAGGCGTTTAATCTCAGCATTAAACGGTCACTGTTCCCTCTCAGGCTGCTGTCAGTACAGATGTGTGCTGGTTCAGTGACACATCAGCATGAGCGCCGATGTCCTACCTGATGTGCATTCAACTTCCTCCACTAAAAACTCCTGTCTCACCACGCTGTGTTATGAGGCATCCTGTTGTCTCATCTTTTAACTTGTCCTCATTCTGTCTGGGTCTGGCTAAGATGATGAAAAACAATCAGCTTTCTGTACTGTCACCCTCCACTAAAGCTGCATGTGCTAAATGTAATTGAATAAAATACGCTTCACCATACAATTTGGTACATTCATGCTTCCCAAAGGATCAAGAGTTGGCTGATCCCCTGACTTTTCTGTAGGTCCAACCATTAAATCAAGCTTTTTATTTGTCCTTTACTGTGATTTATGACCAAACTCATGCAGAACTAATGACAAATCTTAGCTTTAATGCTAACAAATGTTAGCATGCTTACATTCTAAATGAAGGCAGTGAGCAAAGCAAACATTATTGTTGATAATCATGTTAATACATACAAAGGTTGCCTTAAAATAGCCTGCAAATTCAATTGTATAGTCTACACAGCGATAGCATTTGCATTAGCAAGCCAACATTACATTCACAAAATAATTTAATGAATTAATTAATTTACCGTTGGTCCACGCTGCCGTTTGGTACAAGCTAACATGCTATTACAACAAGCTAGCAGCCTAGCTTGCATTATGAGCAGCATGAAATACAACTAATGGCGCTAATTTCTGTTTGACTTTAAATGCAGCAGCACAGCTACTTACAACGTACGTGGTTTAGCGAGAAGCCTCGCGTTTATTTCGTCACAGCTCCAGCTCAGTGGGTATGTTAAACATCGCAACCTGTACTCACATAAAGAGACGAAGCTCGCCTATGAGAACATGATTACTATTAATACTTGAATCAAACTCAATTACAAAACAATTAGCACACAAGAAACACATGCTAAAAGTGCACACAGGCACAGCGGTGCTAAGGATTTTACTTCATAGCTAACATTACCCGTACAAAATATATGTCATTTGACATGCAAATTAATGACTATGAATACACGTGTAGCGTTGATAAGCTTACACGCAACTTTTGATCACAAAACGGCAAAGGCGAAACTTTTGGCTGCAACTGCATTAGTGGAAGAAAACTTTAATCTATGCTCGTCTGGCCCAGTAGTCTAACACTTATGGTTATTACACCTCTGCAGAATTTTTCAAGATTGTTGGCTGAACGGTTTGACATACAGTAGGCTATTAGGAAAACACTAAATTAACACTAAAATGACACTCCATAACAATATATATATATATATATGCACACACACAAAGTTGGTATATAAACCTATTAATGCTCTGCTAAAGCAATGCCTTCTGACAGCATGAAGCACATTAAACCATTTAAATTTGAGCAAAGAAAAAAGACGTGCCAGGAAACATCAGGAGGGAGAAGGTGTTGGTACTGTGTGTGTGTGTGTGTGTGTGTGTGTGTGTTTGTGTGTGTGTGTGTGTGCGTGTGTGTGTGTGTGTGTGTGTAATGGAATGTGAGGGGTAAAGGTCCACAAACAAACAGCCTAGGCTACACATACTGGTGTTTCTTTTCCTGTTAAATGACTCGATGCATTTTTCTGGTCATGAAAAAAACATTTCTCAGCTCTGGCCCTTTTTTTTTTTTTTAACTTTTTCCAATGCCTGGGTTTTTCCAAACAGGAGGGGCATTGAATTCAACTCTGGAAGGTGAAGGTGCATGCACGCCGGTTGGGACTCACATGGTCTCACACACTTTCTTTTATTGACTTCCTGAAACAGAGTCTCACTTCTACAACCAAATTGAATTGAGAGCGAGAAAACCAAACTCACATGAACCACATTGCAGTATAAAACAGCCGCGTCTCAGGAAGAGAGTGCAGTGGAATTCTATAATGACTAGAAATGTATAATTAATATTCATGTAGCCCTACCCTGACCTTTGGGTTGTTACATAATGTGAATGTAAATGCATCTGATTCGCTGCAGTGAGACATAGTGAACCAAAACTGTGCACCCGGACATCTAATAAAAATAAGCTGAAACTCACTGTAAAGCTCTGTGAGGCTGATGGGAGCTGCAGATTCAGGTGATAATTCTCTGTAGGTTCATCACTATGAGCGAGGCCTCTCGCATACATTGTTTTCACATTCTCATTTGACACGTTATTAATATAGAAATAACATTTGGTATCAGTGAGGTGCTGATAGGCCGATTTGCTATGGCAAGAGGCCAGGCTGTTTACTCTTGTTTCCGGTCTAAGTTTGTATTTAGCATAGTGGCAGCATTCTTCCCGACAAACTCTCAGCAAGAGAGCAAATGAGTGCATTGCCCCAAAATGTTCTATCAACAAATTAGGGCATTCCAGCAATGGTGAGCAAACAAATAATGTGGATTTGTAAAACAGCTTGATTCTGTTAGCCACTGAGAGTTACAGCAGATGTTTTTTTTATTTATAATGCATACAAACAATACCATGAACCATAACTTGTGTATGCTGTGTGATTCTACAGGCATGAAGATTGCACTGTGCCAGAGATATTCAACAGGGGGTCCGGGACCCCTAGGGGCTCCGCAGAGTTACTGCAGGGGGTCCCCGAAATTATTTGATCCCAAACTTTTTTTCTTCCAAAAATTTAAATATGTCCAAAAACACACCTAACATGAATACAACCTACCGGTATATTATTAATTCAGAATGAATTATTATATTACTGTTATACATGGCACTATAGGCTACACATATTATTGGCCCGCTTTAATAAGGAACACAATATTATATGATATGTAATAAGGGATCCCTCCATCAGGTCTCTATAGGCCTTGGGGGACCTTGGCCTGAAAACGTTGAAGACCTCTGCACTCTGCTGTTATAGTAAAAAGGGTATGCCCTCCAGTCGGGTACAGGGGTCACACAGGGTGTTTATGAAAAAACTAAATTTACGAGTGCATTCATTTAAAAAAATAATTTAATTGTAGTCCTTGTGTTATCTAACAACAATAACCCTCTCAGGTGGAAAAACAGTGTTTATTTTGAACACTGACCTGTGATCAGATGCTGATGGCATGGATAGGACACATAACCCTTATGCAGTATGTATTGATCTTATAATCACGGCAGCAGAGTAATATTGGACTATTGACATATGCCCTCTGCTGTTATGATGAATGGAAACTGCTATAAACCATGGCATCCAGTGCTGAATCTGGGTCTCTCTGTGTGTACTAGTGTGTGTGTGTGTGTGCGTGTGTGTGTGTGCGTGTGTATTTGGATTTAGGAACAGAGGCGGTGAACCTGACAAAGAGAGGGCATGTGCGGGAAGCGAAGGATCATCATCCCCTCCAGCCATTTACATTTTAAATGTTGTTACATAACTCATGGATTTTGGAGCTTGAATCGATTGGACTTATGTAATGGCACTCTATGTGAAACCATGTCCCCACATAAACCGGACTGAGATCACCTGCAGGATAAAAGGTATAATAATAATAATAATAATAATAATCACAATAATAATAATCATAATAATCATAATAATATAAGCAGAAAAGGCCAACCAGACAAAGACTACTGAAGATGCCACTGGCCAGGTTAATGACTTGGAGTCGTCTTAAAGGTCCATGACTTTCAAGAGGCAAAAGTCATGGACCTTTATCTCAGAGGACTAGTTTAATATTTCATGTGGGATGAACACAATTCCATCAGTTTCATATTGATCATCATCATCATGTCATGATTTCGATGGCGGCATGTCGGTTTGAAGTTCAAACTAAAACGCAGGACAAGTGAAGGGCACCACCTGGTGGACAAATAGTAGTATAACTTTATTTTTATGACCTCCGTGAACCATACTTTAATCTATAAACTTGTTTAACGCAACAGCAAAGATGGACAAAACATGAAAACATTATACAATTGCCTGTGACATTTATGTTCTTTATAGTAAAAAGGCTCCCACGACTATCAACAGTGGTGTAATATTGCATATGCAGTATTTAAAAACCCCACCCCATTTGGATTTTTGCAGCCAAAGCCGATGTCATTCTACAAGCACGTCTGACCACCGCAGAAAGCCCGAAGCATTCAGACTTCTAACATGGCGATGAGGAGAGGGTCAAGCACCAGCTGAAGCATAATGGACTTCTTTATGACTGTGACTGTGGCTGTTTATTACTGTGAGTGCTGCTGCAGAAGTAGAATTTAAAGGGTGTTATTCCATAACAACTCAGGAAAGTTGTCCCAAGCTGAGTTCTCCATTCAAATATAGTTTCATACATTTCTGTCTGAATGCAAAATAACATACCATTTATGAAACATACACATTGTGTCAATTCATTCATAAAAATAAAGACAGCTGCAACACACACACACACACACACACACACTGTAAATGAATACAGTGTAAAGTGAGACACCCCTTCATCAATGCCTCGGTCTGCATGCATGTTTTTTTCAGTGACACCCACTAGTGATGACACACCGGAGAGCAGGAGCTACGACCTCTAGCTTTGTGTGTCACACACACACACACACACACACACACACACACACACACACACACATTTGATCCACTCAGAAAGGGACGGGAGCAGGTGGTCTGCTCTAGTTCTGGCAGGGTATTTATAACTTGCATGAGTAGGGCCCGTCACCTTTAAACAGCCATGAAAATGCTGAAAATAGGTGCAGGAATGAGTGTGTTTTTGTGTGTATGTATGCGTGTGTGTGTGTGTGTGTGTGTGTGTGAGAGAGAGAGAGACAGAGAGGGAGGGAGAGACAGAGAGGGAGACAGAGAAGAAAAAACAGACACTACAAACAACATAAAGAACTCCTGGACTGTTTGCATGTATGACATATTTCATTCCTCTTCACTGCAGAGAGTCCACCCATCCAGCAGGGACTATGTTATCATAATTTGGCATGGTCATACACCACACACACACACACACACACACACACAAAGAAACTTAGACGTACACACACAATCAGGGCTTAGGGGATTTGAAGCCACATGTGATCTGAGTAATGTTTTTGTTCCAGCAAGATCCAGAAGATGTACTAAGCAGCACCTCACGTTTTAACGCTGACACACAGCATGCCGGAGTGTGAAAGCACACATACTGGTGGGTAGCCTCGGTGCTGAACCAACAGCCACTCTTTATTTTAGTCTCTATTAAAACCCTCCAGAGGCTTTACATGACTTGCTCCTAAACCCATACATGTTCCTAAATAGAGCCAGCAGCCAGGCAGACGGCGACTCAGAATCTGACGGTAACTTATACCACTTCCTCTTGAACCTTGACCCCCAGGGAGATGTGATTAACAAGGATCAAGTGGATCATCCACTACTGTCTGTATCTATTTTCCTTGTGCATTGTCCCTGATCCCGTTGTAGGCAGTGGGAATCAAAATTAAACTGTTGACTAATCTCATTAAATTACCGGTGAATGCAATTCATGGCTTTGGTACCACCAAAACACACGTTTATCCTTCAGCAGCAAGCATGCAGCACAAGATGCTTCTGTTCTATGCAATGCTGGTAAAAACACAGAGCAGGAACATTTCGTGAGAGAGAGAGAGCTACTTTATCGTCATCTAATTTGGAAACATGGTGGTAATTCCTTGGATGCCTTTGGTCGATGCCTGATGACAGAGCGTGGTGAAAGTAATGCATAACATTAAACAAAGCTCAGCACGTTCTGCTCAGTCAACGACAGACGCTAAGCAGTATATTTCGCTATTTGAAACCAGCTGCCAGAACAACGTACAACCAAACATCCAGGAGCACAATGTTTTACTTCTTTCATCATCTGTTGCTCTGTTTATCCTCAATCTGCAAAGTGCTCTATGGCTTCAGCGACTAATGGACTCAACTTATAAGCGAGGCGTTTCTGTCATGCACAGCCAGAATGTTTACAGGTCCCTAAAGAGCAGTCGTTCATTTACCTCAGCGAGTTGAAGGATTTCAGGATGCACCTCGGGGTCAGCCTTTATGGGGATTCCTCCTGTGTCGGTATCATTTCCACGTGTCTTCATCCTGTCAGCACGAATGCTGTGAATGCACCCCATATTTACGGCAGACACCTCTCTTTTTTTCCTCCTCTCTTTAATTTCCTCAGCGATTTATCCGCTCCTCCGGCGCAAGTGCTTTGCTCCCCAAAAGTCCTCCTCCTCCGCTCCTCTCAGAGGCTCATGTTTTGAAGGGCCTCCTTATGTTTCTGCGACAGCAAACGTCTTCTTCTCCAACATGTTCCTTCTTCCACAGTGACTCCTCACACCTCTGCCCTTCTCTCTGACAGCTTGTCCTGCCTTGAAATCCACCCCAGATTTCTCCCACCTTTCCCCCTCCCCTCTCCCCTTACAACCCGTCTTTCACCCCTCCAAAAAAGTGTCCCCAAGCACAGACCCTCTCCTCTTACACTTTTCCGCGTCCCTTTGCTCCCTGGCTTTCCTCACTCTGAAAGCATGCAAGCACACACTCACCACCTCTGTCTTGCCTTCCCCCTTTCCACTTGCCAATACCTTCGTCTCTTCTCTGTGCCTCGACAGACCCTCAAATGTCCCATGCGCCGCTCTCCCTCTCCACACTCACAGACCCTCCAGTCTTCCCCTCTCTCGCTCTCTCCCGCTCCATCAGGCTCCTCTGGCTGTCTCTCCATGGGGGAGAAGGGGGCAGCTGTTTTGCCTTGTAGATGTCAGGCCCTTCCCCTTTCCTTTGGCTTCGCGTCAGCCCCCACTCACTCTCCTCTTCCTCATGGGGAAGTGATTGGATAGAGCTTCATTCACACACGTCATCCCTAAAGACTTTGCACATGAGAACATAGACTTGATCCTGCTTCTCCCTCCTGTCAGCTTTGTTGCAAGGGAGGAAGTGGAGATTTGTTTGCTGTTTTTTTTTTAGTAAACAGGATCTCTGCATCTCCCTCGGATGGGAAAAGATGCAAGGGACCCCATGACCCTGTTTGATAGGACACATGACATCAACATGAATGTCCTTGCTTTTATTGCCTCAATTGCTCTGTACTGTAATGAAAACAATGACGGGCTCTGTACTTAAATCCTGGATCTGCTTCTCCCATCGTTACATTCCTTCAGACTACAGTCCTCTCTCTCTCATACACACACGCACACACTTTGGAGAAACTTTATTTCTCCAAACTGGGTTTTCCAGACAAAACACTGCTGTAAGCTGGAGGTTTTTGGGTTGTGAGGGGAAAATCTCTCACAATAAACTCTTTCTAAAGGCATGATTTTGACCTCTGGTTTCGACCATACAAAGCGGCCCTTGGTTTACAGTGGGACAAATCTGTGGCTAAATTAGGCGACAAAACCATCAACATGCATTAGTGCATAACTGAAATGTCCAGCCACTTCACAGATGCTTCTGTATTACAGTTCCCGTGACAACATCAGCAGACACGGTGTAGTTGACCATGACTGATTGCGCATTTTAAAAAGAGAACATGATGATGGCAAATTTCACTGGATTCATCATCTAGGGGCCTGAATAACGCAAACAGAGTCATGTTGTGGCTTGAAGTGGAAGGAAGGTGCCTCCTGTTGGGACCAGCTGCTGATTCACATGGCCACAGGGGAGGGGGCTTTGGGTGGCGGGTGGATGTACAAACAAACAAGATGCCGCCCTCTTTTTGCCAAAATGCACAGTAGAGGATTATTCAGATCTGCATTTTGGAAAAAAATTACAATAAAAAACAAATAGATCTACACTTAACTATAGCTTCTGTACCATGACGTATTTCCCAGTGATGTAAGGTAGGCAGTAAATAATGTGGAAGGTATTTGATTTGATCATTCAAAAGATTTCAAAAGAAGAACATGTTTTTTTTATATTTCAGCTCGAATTAGTAAAAGTAGCATTCCTGTAATCTAATCCTAGCGCGCAATTTAAATTGCAATTGAAATATGATAAATGTGTTAAATATCCTCCAAAATGAATGTTCTCTGTGAACAAACTGTCCAGTTACGTCTAAGCATACACAAACACTTTTAAAATAAGTAATTAAAATTATGTTAACTGTGTGTTTAAATATATTTCTGACACTACGCGCTACAGACAGCATTCCCGCTGTCGGTCTCCAACATGCTGAGGGGGTCGATAAGAGTCCCGTCTTACAGCAATGTGGGTGCCCTGTCTGTCTGTGTGGGATGTCAAGCTCAGCAGGATCCGAACCAGCTGCCACCAGGAGCCCGGCCCTCAGCAGGGGGGAAAGACTGAAGAAATACTGTGGAAGTGTTCCGTCTATCAGACCACACCAGGAGAACAGTGAGTCATGTTAACGCAGACAACACTGAACTATACCTTTTTTTTTTTTAAACCCCTAAATCCCTCCAGTAATGCCAACATAAACAATGACCACATACTATTCGAGTGCACATAATAACCCCAATTTATTGCAAATTGGAAGACAGGTTCATGTCATGGAAATCCTCACATCCTGCTATAGGAAACTCCAGACTTTGCCCAAATATTTTTATTCCTCACTTCAGGAAGAGTGAATCATTTAGACAGCTGTGCAGAATCTTTACGATGGCTAAAATGACCAGTAGGAGCCTTTAATTCATTTGATTATTTCACGTGTAGGAATAGACATCAGCACAATGATTGGGGATAATAGTGATAGCTTGAGAGATTCTCGAGAGAGAATCGTATAGCGACCGTCTTTTTTTTTTTGGACAATACTGTGAATCAGTCCAGGACAAATTAATTCAAAGCTTTGGTGAATGCTGCTGCATACATGACTGTTTTTTCTTTTTTCTTTTTTAAATGTAATGAGTATAGCCTCAATATTCATGAAGGTTAGTATTGGAAGACAAGATATTCTTGACCCATTTTCATGAATAAATTTGATTTAAGAGATCAATTTAAAATAATTCTATAATACCAAATAATTTACTAGTGAATAAAAAGGGCTTATAATGACTAGTTATGCATTTCTCGACTATGCAATTCCTCAAATATTGATAAAAAAATTCAAAAACAGGTTCCACTTCGTAAACTACATATTTTGTCATGTGATCCAACCTCACCACACCTTTGATCCACAAATATACAAATTCATTTTTTCCCCGCTTTTTCCATTTATTTATTACAATTAATTCAATGTTATCCATCACTTTTCCATGTCAGCTACTCCATATTCCCATTTAAAACAAGTCCAGTATGTGACTATTCTTAAGAAGCTGAATAGTCCTGAAGGGGAGGCAGGGGAGGGATGATGTGTTGGTGTTTTGAAAGTAAAGGATAGGTTTGTAGGAGGAAAGGAAGGTGGAACTGATGTCCTCCCATGAGCCTCTTCCATGTGAGGAGTTATTTCATAAACTATGTGAGATTTTTTTGTCTGCGGTCATCATTTTCTCCTCTTCTTGCGCTTTCAGGGCTTCGCTCATTATTTTTCTCTCTATTCGACATCCTCTGCGTCGTCTCCTTGGTCTCCATCCATTAGCAAAGCGGCATACTTACTGGCTGAGCTGAACTTCTGAAGACAAACAAAACAGAACTTATTTTAGTACAGTTAACTTTGGA
The DNA here is from genome assembly GCF_963514095.1 of Eutrigla gurnardus. NCBI lineage: Eukaryota > Metazoa > Chordata > Actinopteri > Perciformes > Triglidae > Eutrigla > Eutrigla gurnardus. Next base: position 16,114,634 of record NC_139916.1, on the reverse strand, counting down.
GGCTGAACAAACACAAAGCGTATACAAGAGAGAATAAAAGGATGCTTTTAAAACCTAGAATGTTCAGGGGAGCACTGGCTTTAGGGAAACCCTTTTATGAAGCATCATTTAGGTGACATCAAAGTCTAATCCTTGGCAGTGAAGGACTTACAGGGGTTGGGGTTTCTTCAAATTTCTTTGGCTCTGGGGGTGGTCTGGATTCTCGGTCTCTTCTGTTATCCTTTCTACAATCAGAGCGAACACTGAGGTTAAATTTATTGGTAAACCTCAGTGCTGGAAAATTGACCCTTGCTGTGAAACCTCAAAAAAGACAAACTAAAAAGGAACACAAATGATGCTCCATTTCATCATCTGAATGTACACGTACAAGCCGCTTGACACCCTGGTCACACTGGGCCGAGTTCTCATTTTCAGAAGAAAAACATCACGTTTATCTCAGAAATTACCCAGATTTAACGTCCAATTTATGTTGTACTTGATGTTTTAGCTGTCAAATTGATAATTCCTCTTGCTACATCATTTGGCTTGTTTGAGTAGAAAAATTAAATGTGTACACCAGAAATCCTGGTTCACAACGCTAAGGATAATGAATGCATCATCAGTTGTGTAACTGAGCACAGGCCATTCTTTACAGATGCCCAGTAAATCACCTCCCTGCCTTATTAAGAACTTAGGAGTGGCTAGCTTTGGATGGCTGACCTGTCGGCCTCCTTTCTTCGGTCTCTGTTGGACCCCTCTCCTCGGCCCCGCCCTGCTCCAGGCCCTGCAGGCCCCCCTCGTGCTCGTGGGGGCCCCCGGTCCCGACGCATACCATCAGCCTTGTTCTCATCTTAAAGGAGAAGCCAGACAGTTGAGTGAAGGGAGGTTGTTGGACATTAAACAGTAGACTACACTCACAACACACTGCAGCATAAAAAGCCACTGGGTTGGATTCAAAAAGTGTTAGTCACTGATGGAGGGCCAAATGAGAGGTGCACAACTGCTGAATGCAAGCTGAGGTTGTATGTTGTAAATCATTTCATGGAAATTGGCTTTGGTTTCCAAATCAATATTTAAAAAAAAAAACTATTCTGATACAGTTCTGCAAATAATGGCGGGACTCAATGTTTCCACATTTGGCTAGATTGTGTGAATGTGAAAAAGATATTCTTCCAAGTCAGAACTGCGGTGCATGTGCATATTATTCTGCACCATATCTCTCTTTCATTATTTGGACAACAGTGCAGAATAACAATGTGAGTTGTAGTTCAGTGCTCCCCTTGTAATGAACCTTCCTTGTAAGACAGATGAGTTCATGACCTGCTCCGGTCAAGAGACATTCTCATTTTGCCATATATGACCATTCCGATACGGTTATGAAGATGTTTGAAATAAAAAAAACAGGTGCTCTTGCAATTCATCATGCAAATGAAGCAATCTTGATGATGATCACTTAAACACTAATTTTATTTGTGTAATAAATCTGCATGTACGATAAGGAATGGACTTCACATCTGTATCGTCTAGTTTGACCTTTTATGGACTGAAAACCCCAGGTCTTAGTTTTCATGCAAACGATATTTGGATAGTTTTTTAACCATTTTGCAATTAGTATTCCAGCATCAATGATCGCAAAAAGACATTTTCAAAAGAAGCCTTCAAAAAACTATTGGATGGACCGCTAGATCCAAACACATTGGAGTTCATGACAAGGCCGAGGCTTATTTGAGATCATTGTGGAAGTTTAATACTCTAACATTACAATGTCACTGCATTACACATTGTTAGCATGTTAATATTCAATATTTGTAACAGATGCAGGTTAAAATGCTAACATAAGCTTTTAGCTCAAAACTCAGCCAGCTTAAGCCAAGACCAAAGCTTGAATGGGAAGTCTGTGATGTCCTAAAATGGGAACTGTACAGGCTAAACCATTTCAATTAAAATATCAAGACTGCTCTTCCGCTGGTCTCACTGACTACTCACTAGTAGCCAGGATCTAAGAACAGCAAGGTTGTCTCATTTTTTCATCCATCCACTAGTTTTGATTTGTGTCTTATGACTGTAACAATCTAACAGGGTTACTAATTTCTAGTCTCCAATATGCATGGATATATGCCAGTGTTTACATAAATGTCTTCTTCAGTTTCCTGTTTTTGTTGAGTCCTTTTCTAGTCTCTAATAACAATTTTATTCACAGTCAATGCTGTGGTATGGCTTGGGTGAAAGCCGCTACTCATCAGTAGACATTACCTTTTCCAGATTCTCTTTCATCTGCAGAACTTGGGGAGCTAGAGAGAAAAGAAGAACAGTCAGGGGAAGATGTACAAAACACACAATACTTAAAGATTCTGAGTCTTCCTAACATGCTCACCCGAGCTTGGGAGGAAGTGAACCACTTGGGGAGACAGGAGAAAGTGGAGGTCGTCCATCACCCTCGCTAGAGCCTGTGCTGGCTGCACTTCTCTTGGCCCAGGCGTTCTCCTTTGGAGGAGGTGCAGGCATCACCTTCAGCGGCTCCTTGGAGCAGCTGGTAGTGGGGGGCTGCGGTGAGGCCCCAGGGGAGGAAGGTTCACCTTCTCTCCCACTGAAAACTTCATTCTCCCCAGAGCGCTCACCATCTCGACACCGGGAGCCTGGTGGATGAAAAGAGCCACATGTTCTTACCATTTTGCATCAGTGAAAATTATTTCCCAAAGTTTTAAGCTCTTTATCATATATTTAGTGTCTGGGAGATATGACCACAGATACAGTGGTATCAGTGTATATGCCAAATATATATGTCCAATGTGTGCAAATATGAAGGATTATTATAGAATATAATACTGATACATCTAGTATCAGTTGGGCTTTAAAGATCGTCAACATTCTTTGTTACATCTAATGGACTGGATTGATTCCGATGTGACTCATAGTACAGATACAAATTGTGTACTGATGGAAAGTTACAGACACACAAATAGGATACACTGCCACCCAGAATTGCAATACTGCCACTTCAGGTCTACAAAGAGAAACCAGACCCTTGAAGGATTATCAAAATGAAATGCAAAAGTCTCTCACCTCTTCCAGAAGTACTTCCTTGCTGTGAAGACTCACTTCCGGTGCGAGAACGCGGAGGTTGAGATTCTTCAGTGCGCCAGCTTGGATCCCTGAAAACAAGAGAAAAAGCTTAACAGACCTGCAAACTCCAAAAAAAGTGACTTTTTCTTTGTGATGCAACCCTTTCAGTGTGTTGCTGTTGCTCATGGGCCAATCAAAGCTGGAGGAGTTCATAGGTAAATTAAACTACACACAAAACATTTTTTCACCTGCAATAACTTTGTCATATTAGTTAATTCTGGTGAACAAAATTCAGTGTAAATAACTGTTTTTTCTGTGTGCCATGTGTTGCTGGTTGCAACAAGAAATTCTTCTTGAAATATATTTAATTATAAATAACATGAACTCCTCGCTAAATGGGGAGTTTTTAAATCTACACTTCATAAAAGCACATCAATTGGGTCATCACCAACCATCTTCTCAAAAATGATGTGATGATCATTTATATCAATCACTTACCTGTCTCGGATCTTTCTGTCGAGTCCTCGGCCTTTGTCCTCTTCCAGCTGCCTCTGCAGCCTCTCTTCCTCTTTCTTCAGCCTCTCCTCCACCTCCCTCTCCTTGGCTGCTGTGTCAACCGGCTTGGCCGCACCAAAGATAGATGAGGCCCTGCTTCCAGAGCTCGGAGGTGCAACTGGGGAAGTACTACTACCACCACCACCGCTGCCGCCGCCGCCGCTGCCACCACCGCTGCCACCACCGCCTCCACTACCTTCCTCATCCTTGGGCATGCTACGGGGCTTAAGGTTCAACTTGGGTCTCTGCTGAGAACCTGCTTTGAGAAGTAAGAAACAATAATATTAACATGGAGAACCAAAAGCTTAATTAGATATTCTGAAGGAAGTATGAAATTCAACATAATTCATCTTGAATGTGATGTTTTTCCTTTACATTAATTGAATGAGTCGTAAAAATGTACAACACCAAACTGACCATCAAATGTAACTCATGCAAACACAAGTAACCTTAACCGATATGTTCAGTACATAAATAATGCTGATGAACTGTTCCAAGTATATTGATCACGTACCACTGTCCCCGTCACGCCTTTCCTCCCGTCTTTCGTACCGGTCCTCACGGTCGCCACGGTCCCCGTAACGATCCCGCTCCCCATAACGATCACTGCTCCCCCGATTGTCATCATAATCACGGCGGAAGCCACTGCCAAAGGCACGACGACTTCCTCCACTACCACCACGAGAGTCAAAACCTGGAATAATGGCAGGAGAGGTAACTCTTTAAAGATGAAAATGGAAGTTTATTGACAATCGTAATCAAGTTACCTATACACTAGCATCTATTTATTAATATGATCCTGAACATAACATAGCCCTTTCAGATGGCAATGTCAGAGGAGAATGGTGACATTATTTTCCAGCTCAACAGAACCAAAGAGCTGCTTTTACAACCACTCCAACTTTGCCTGGGCAATATATCAATATTATATTCATTTTGTGAGTAGATATTCTCTTACATGTATTTAAATATTATTAAAAATACTGCAATATGCATATTGCTCAACCTTAATTCTAACATATTATATAGTGCTTTTCTAGCCTTTTCAGCTACTCAAGTCCCTTTACCCATTCAAACACATTCATACACTAATGGCAGAGGAGCCGCCTGCACATGAGGTCATTCATACACCAGGATACAAACAAGCATATCAACACACCTCCTCTATCGTAATCTCTACGGTCCCTGTCGTCATAGCGATCGCGGTAGCGGTCTCTTCCTCCATCATAGCGGTCATTGTCACGCCGTGGCCCATCTCTGAAACGATCCGACTCAAAGCGGTCCCGTGATCCTGTAAGATTTGTATCAAAATAACAATTCAGTTTCACTTATGGAAATTCTCTGCTATTGAACAATCCTGGGTTCTCAAATCAAGTAGAGCTCAGAATGAAGAAAGTCATTCAACAGTTTGAATAAATATAGAAATATCACTACAAAAGCTATATAGAGCTGGTATCACAACTATAAACATTTTCATATTGTTAAACAATTTGTTTCAACCAATACGCTCCATGAACATAAAAGTAGTATCAGTTTATCTTATGATTGTGATTGACAACAGTGATACTAAGAAATATGCCCCATCTGTCCAAAACTGCAAACACATTCATCCTGAGATCAAGCATCCAAACCAAATAAATATGGATGTCAAAGCACAAACTTTCTCCGAAGGCTTCCTCTCTCTTGGGAGGTCCATCGTCGGCATCTGAACTGGGACGGGCCCTCCAGTCACTGTCTGTCTTGTCAGGCCCCATGTCTGACATCCGTCCACCCCTGTCTCTGCCACCCATAGATCCATTGTCTCTCTCTGAGGTTTGGGGAAAAAGAGGAGGAAATATTACGTTTAATTTTAGAATACGACAGTTGATATTACATCTTTAATTTCCAACCTATTGGTCAGAACAAGTCACCCACAGAAACAACCAAAAAAAAAAGAGTTAGCAATGTACCTTTATCATTAGACTGGTCTGCAATATCTACACGGATCCTTCGGTTTCCAAGGTTCTGTTGGCATGAAAAAATAGGCATATATGAAAAATAGGAAAAAAATAGGAAACATTTTGAGACAGAAACAGACCCATTTATAGTACAACTACACATCTTTGTACATTTTCTGTAGTGAAAACCAATAACTAAATCCTCACCCAAGATTTCATTGAGCAATATCACTATGTGGAAATTCATACCATCATGTTAGTTCAAATCCAAGTATTTGTAGTATCTACTCACCTCCTCATTGAGACTCAGGGCCCTGAGAAGGGAGTCCACATCATCAAATTCAGCATAGCCAAAGCCCTTCAGTCTCTCTGGGTTACTGGGCTCTCGAGGCAGACGCACTGCACTGATCTGGTGAAGATAAAGACAGAATAACAATTACAACAAAGAAGGCACTGATCTCGGCCCAGCATTGTACAGTTCACCCATACAAGATCAGTAGAAACAGTAGTATGAAAATAAAAAATAAGGAAGAAATGCGTTGACTTTGGAATTGAGGATGGAACTGTTCTTTATCAATTTCTGCCCTAACCCTAACAAAACATGTAAGATAAAGGCATAAAATGTAAGCCTCGTCGCCAAGTTATCTCCATAATAAGTTGACTTTCAAGGTTGTGACCATTTTAAGTAATGGGTACATTTTCATATTCAATGGTCTGCTTCTAAAGAAGGACTAAATGCCACCAAAGAGCTGCTGTAGCGGGGGAAATGGCATGGCAGAGAGATACAGTAGGGATAAAAAAAAAAAAAAGTTGTTGATTACTGAAACAGTGGAAAGACTAACCAATAAGTGTTTGCTGAATATTATTTTGTTTGTCTATTTTGAATGAAGTGTTTTTTACAATGAGTTAAAAAAGCAATAAGCCTGTCTTAGATCAGTCTAAAAGAGAAACTTCAACTCTGAAGGTTTATGGTTGCATTTTGTGTTTTCCCCCCCAGGTAAGACTATATTATCCTTTCTTGATGTTTTACAAGTTTATTTATCAGACATAGCAAAATCGCCACTCGCACAAAATGCATCCTGATCCACAGCAGGAGAGATCAGCTTACCTAGTCAATAAAGCACGCACTAGGAAAGCATTTATTTCAGTGGACTACATTTACCATCAGCACAGATTTCACAACATAAAAAGGTGTAGAATCTTCCCTGTAAGGCAGTCAAATACTGGCATATTGTCAATAAGATAAAAATAAACAGAAAATTAAAAATAAATTGTCAGCAATGGGGCTCAAGCGATTTTGACCATATGCTGTAATTTGAAGCGGTAAACAGTCTCTAGCATTCATTTTACTTTAGTATCGTACATATTCACAGTGAGAGGCTGCTTGATTCCTGCATGGAGAAGGACTGTCTCTCCGGTGCATTTATGTATCATTCCACTATATTACAAATTTGGGTGATGATGTCATGAAAACTTTATCCAATAACATCTTACAGCTGACAGACAACAGATGCACTGTCAAAAAATTCTGGGTAAAACTAAGACTCTGGGATTTCTGTACTGTGCAAGAATTAGACATAAAGAGACTATTAAAAAGTAATTGTTTGGGTCACAGGGCGTAATGATCTGAGGAAGTCGCATACCAAACCAAACGGCCTGTTCTGAACGGTATATATAGATGTACTATTACACGCCTCCCTTCTATGGATACAAGGGAAAGAAAAAGAAACAAGGTCGACCTGTGTGTCCTATTTGTTTTTACTTTAAAGATTACTAAACAAATTCACTGTTACTGCAATGGGTAAACAACAGCAGTCCAGAGGGCTGTGTATCAGCTGGGTCAAATATACTTCAGAAATAAATATTTAAATTACAGATGTTATTGATAATAGACTAGATTGACAAGATGTTCAGATAAGCATTTAAGGGTACTCTAAGTTGAGAGTTGCAGTGGCTGTAGCCACCAAGTGCTATGTGTTATACACTGCTTGTGTGCATTACTTGCTACACTTACTGCCAAGCCGCGGAAGAAGTCCTTGATCGACTCCTCGGTGACCTCATAGGGCAGGTTGCCCAGGAAGGCCGTGTAAGGCGGGCTGCGGGGCAGTCGGGACCGGTCAACATTGGGTTCACGAGCTGAGCGAGGGGCTGTTGGCAGGATGGACCGGTCAATGGCTGATGCCCGGTATGAATCCTCCTCCGTGTGCCATGAGGTTGAGACTGGAAGGATGAGAAGAGAGAACATTTTAAACAAATACTAAATCAATAATACATTTGAGACGCTGGTGCAGTGCTTTTCCTCCAGGCAGTGCATACACTCTCTCCTCACTGGCACAATTCAAATGTGATCAAAAATTATTTGTCTCTCGCCACCGACTACCATACATTGTTTTTGATAAATAAAATTCCATGTTGGTCCACCAGCGGGGCGGGACTCCGCCTCTCTAAAAGCCCTTGGAAGAAAAGGCAGATAATGCTCTGCCACAACATATTTACACCTGAAAGAAGTTGCTCATATTACATTTAGTGACTGCACTCCTCCGATTTTCATTTCTGCCCACTCGACTAAGAGACAACCTGAACAATAGAGTGATGATATTGATGTTACTATTGTTAGATGGAAAAATGCAAGAATGATGCAAGGTAAAGACGTTATGGTGTGTATTTCTGGGTGTGCTCACCATCTCCCTCTAGGTCATCAGTCTCATCAGCCCAGCTAGTGGACTTGGCTGGGTAGCTGGGGGGCGCATTGCTGCTTCCCTTGTCCTCTGCAAGGAAGTCAGTAAGGGTGAGGGTCTTCCCCTTCTTATTCTTCTTCTTAGCTGGAGGGGAGATGAAAACAGAGGGTGAGTTGTCTGTATGGATGTCGGTCAAGGAACGCTTTAAAGCCTTTATCCACAAAGCACCGTTTTTTATTAATTAAAAAACAACAACTAATTATATCCCTTAAATAGTTATTAAATGTACCTTAATTTGGTACATTTAACCTATCTGTTTGGAAAACTACAAATGGCTATAGAAAACAGTGAGTTAGGGGATAGAAGGAGTTGCAGATGGTGTGGAGATAATAAATCATTTCAACGGCAAAACAGTGATATCGGATCGCTTCACTGTACTTAACATTATGTTGACATTAACTCTTTGGAATATTGCTAAATATAGTTATTAAAGCAGTGAAATGCTGAACAAAAGTCTGGGTTTGTGGGTGACTCTCTCTCCAATAATGTGGACGGCTGATAAGAAAACTGCAATATCTGACTGATAAACACCACTGACTTATTTTCTGCTTGGAAAGTTAATACACAGGGAGTGATAATGCAATTATTGTGACATGTTCAAACAACTGGACTGCACGTTTACTGCAAGGAATACACCTTGGGAGTCTGAATCAATGTATCCATTGCAGAATAGTTCTCATAGTGTCTATTTGAATGGCAAATAAATGCCAATGGCGCATGGGGGCTTCACACAGCTCAACTCAGAGCAGGTCTGGTTTGTTTTGGTCTGAGGTAGAAAAAGGCAAACGACAAAGATGGCTGTGAGCTTTAATGTCAAAATCCCAACTGTCAGGACATTCCCTACACATTGTTACAAAACCAGCACACATACAGAGCAAGCAGACGGTTTATGACTCTTCCCCAGGTCATAATGCTAAGTCATTGTTTATAGTGAACAGGCCTTAACTGCATCTAACCTCTAAAAACGAAAAAATATATACCGACTGCTTAATGGCTTCCTTCGCGCTCCGCACTAACGTGACATTAGCACGCTAGGAGCTGCGTAACATTTCACTTTTGACATTACCGACTTCTGCTAAAGCTAAAATAGCACAACAACTACGAGAGCCAACACGCAGGTTGTTTGTTTGCTTATCTACGCAGATCGTTTTTGTCTTTATGTCAATGCAGGCTTAGTCAGCAAAGGAGTGCTGACGAAGGAAGTACCACTGCTTAGCTGGCTAGGTTTTAGGGCCTAGTGCTCGTTGCAGCGCCAGGATCCAAGTGCGCCATGATTGGAGCAAGACTTGGCCGGCCGACCGGCCGGACGGGGCGGCTTAAAGTTGTGAAGCTGCCAGGGAAGTGTTTTGGATCGGACCTCACCGGTCCAGCTGCCCGGTTTCATCAAACATTGATACCAGAGAGGCAGGCTGCACACGTGGGGAGACTACACGGGCAGCCCGGACTTCTCGGCCCAGCCCCTCCTCTACGAAACGCGCTTGCGCCCGATGCTTATCTGCTATGAGCGCCACGGCGAGCTCCGCTACGGGCATACAATGTGCCAGCGCTGCACGCAGTTAGCAACATTTCACAACATGTCACACAATGTCCTGTACACGTATTACTTCGTAAACCTAAAGGCGGACAGCCCAAATATCGAAATAACATTTTTCATGGGAAAACCCGCATGTAATCGGTAAGATTAGGTTAGAATTTTAAGATTTTGCAAATCGTTGCTTCGTTCATTAGCCTTCCTCCAGCAGTTAACGTGCGTCTTCACCGGGCTAAAACAACCGACAGACTGATTTATACACGCAGGACAACGACGCCAATCAACGAGAAGAGAGATTACCCATCTTAAAGCTTACAATGTTTAATGTTATCGTTTTACAAGCCACTGAAATTTTCCTACCAGTCCCGGATCGTTCACCCTCATAAGCCTCACCTGACGCCGCCATGTTGGAGAACGAGTTCGTGGTAGTTCCCGGATGAAGGCGTCAGAGGTTTAATATCGGGAACGCGCATCGCCGTTCACGGGCCCGTCTCCTCCATGATCTCCTCCCTTGTTTGCTTGCTGCCGTACTCGCCCACATCTGCTCAGCTCAAATGACTGACATTTCTTTTTGCTCTTCTGTCATATTCGTCGCTGTTACTTTTACAGTGGTTGATAGCAGCCTCCGAATACTTGGACCAAAAATCTCTACAGGTTTAACCCTCATCCCTACTGTTATCACATCTCATGGGTGCTTTATTCTATCATTCCAAATGTTCATTTATCATTTGTTCCCAATGTCTTCATACCATTTTTTTTGGATTCTGCTTTAGTTACTGCTTTTTAGAGAATTTTTTAGATAATTTTTTGTTCTATTGGGATTCCTGGGGCTCCCCATAAAGTGATAAAATAGAATTGATAGATAAAATAATTGTGTGTTATTTTAATACACAATATAGCGTGCAGGATTTATCTTGTTAGTGACAGTAGATGATGGTGTATACAAGTTAGTAGAATGTAGTTTATAACGGGACCAAGTGGGTGTTTTGGTGCTAGAGGGTAACTGACAGTGTGAGACAAAGTGTTCATCAGTGTGCTGGCCTGTGGGAATAAACTGTCATTGTATTGTCTTCACATACAGATTTCTGTAGCACCTACAAAAGATGAGACGTTGGAACAGGTTGTATATTTAACATAACAATCTTTATCTGGAAACTAGTTATTGCAAACAGTTGTGAAATTAATTACATGGAGTAAAACGTTCCTCTGTCATGAAAGTTTAATGTAACATGGCCCAGGGGTTTCCCTAAACAGCAGACTGTATTGAAAGTTTATTTCAGGGTGCCGGAATGGAGTCTGTGACCGAAAGAAAAACTTGGATACCTGAGAAGTAATGTGGATTCATTCCTGGTCGTGGGACAAGCTCTTTACCCTTGCAGGTCTGTCGGAGGGGTCATGGAAGTTTGCCTATCCAGTCATCAAGGAATGTGGTCCTTGTATAACCAGTGCAGCTGGTGGAGGGGTACAGTGTCTGGTTTGGGGAACTGCAACTGCGTTTGCAGGAATTGCATCCCTGTTTTTTGCAGATGACGTGGTTCTGTTGACCTGTTGATTCGGTTTGCAGCCGAGCAGTTAGGATGAGAATCAATACCTCCAATTCTGAGGCCATGGTGCTCTGCTGGAAAATGGTGGGCTGCACACTCTGGGTTGGGAGTGAGTCACTGCCCAAGTGAGGGGATTCCCAGCGCAGCGAGGGTGCGGTGAAGGTGCCAATCAAAGCAGCTCAATAAAACAATTTCCTAATTGCTGAGGAAAGTCCAGACTCAATAAAGATTTTTTTTACAACAGTTACATGCTGACTCTGCTAATTACAAGACAAATACTGTATATTATAAATTCATTCTTTTATATTTGTGACATGTTTAACCACAACAATAAATAAAACATCATAATGCTTTCAACAACATTACTGGAAATACTTTCAGACTTTCAGCTTAGCCTATTATGAGATTATGACATCAGTCACCATGTGATCGTTCATATTTTTATGTTAGCCTCAGTGGCGTTATTCTTCTCCACTTCAATAAAGTTTGTCTGGCCCAAACGGACACATGAGGTTTGTTCTCTACGAATCTCCTCTGAAAACTGCTGTCCCAGCTGCTGCAGTTTTTTTTAAAGAATTCCTAATGTCCCAACTCGATTACATTTAGGAGAGTATTACAAGGGAGTTAACATCTTGGTTTACACAGTATATTGAATTACATTTTTTTCAATCCAGAGCTAAACGTTAATATTGTACATTCGTTAATCGACCAGAAACTTGACAAACAAAAAAATATTATTGCCCTGTGTTTACTGAATGTGTTTGCTTGCACAAAAAACAAGTAGGCCTAAGGTGTGTCTCCCGGTTTGTTTTGATGTCCCTCTTCCCCGTAGAGGAACATCAATTAAGGCATCTCTAATCATTCTGCAGGTGTGGCACTCAGCAAACACTGTTTTTCATAATTAAGCCAGCAATAAAATCATTCAATTTGTCAGCCATTTGGTTTTCGGGTGTGGTTATTTTGTCAATAGAAATCATATAATCACCTGTCAAGTAAAATCATGTAATTCGTTTAGACTTTGTTTTTTAATTAACAAGGGCTATGAAGTTTAATTAATGGGACAACATAACATGCACACTTTAACATAATGTAACAATAACAAATGCACAAGACACATGACAAGTGGTTTTATTTATTTTTAATTTGCTGCCAGGTCGGGCAATGGTTGCTCTTCAAATAGCCCTGTTTTTCCCTTGTTGTGGTCAAATGCCTTCATTCAAAATGGCTTCAATCTTTTGTGGTTTACACAGAATGTTGTCTTGGTTTGGAATTGAGTTTGGTTGAGTGGACCAGCATGGATTGTTTCATCATAATAGTTGTGTGTTTTCTGTTTCCACTGTTGGGATGGTCCCGGTTTCTTTGTTCCAAATTAGAATCCGTCTGCGAGCTCATCCAGAGCATCCTGGAGCCTGTTCAAAACACAAATGAAGAATTATGACGTTAAAAATATTCACGTGGAACTAGTCACGTGAACCGACTGGAACTTTTGCCTCACTTCATGATGTAGTTCTACTTGACCATGCAAACCATGATAAAAAAAAGTGATTTTAGTATTCACCTCCACCAACACCTGGATCAGTTTTTTTCTCCTCCACCTAACTCTTACTTGAAGTCTCCCCCATCCAGCAGATTCTTGTAAGTGGCAATCTCGGCCTCCAATTTCATCTTCATGTTGAGCAGTGCCTCATAATCTTGGGTTTGTTGTTGGATGTTTGCGCGCAAGTTTGTCAGCTCCTCTTCCAGACGGATAAGGATGGCGTTGTACTTCTCCATTTCCATGTTGTTTCGTAGCTCTGTGTTGTGTAGTGTGTCCTCCAAGGAGGCTTTCTAATAAAGGATAGAAAAGGAGGAATTAAAAAAGTGTGCCAACGATGTTTTTAGGCAAACACCTCTAATTTAGGAAAATGTTGGAAAGATCCAACCTTTGTGGGGAAAAACGGGTTTTAAGTCATGATCATGAAGGCGAATCTCAAATATTGCAATTAGAATTAAAAAGAAATGAACTAAAACAGAATATAAAACCTACAGGTACGTGTGTAAAGTATATACTTACTAAGCTCTTTTGGGACGCAAGTTCAATTTCCAAGGTCTGTATCTGTCTGGATAAGTCACTCGACTCCATGTGGGCTCCCTGGAGAGCTTCTGTGTTTTGTGATACTTCCGACTGCACATCTGCAATCTGCCAGGGAGAGAGAAGGGGTGTCAACAAACACGATAGTTGCTGTGAGTGTTTGAAGAAATGATTACCCATTTTAACACTGCTTCACCTGATTTTCGTGCCACCGTTTGAGATCTTCTGCGTTCTTCACGGCAATCTTCTCATAGTTGCCCCTCATGTCCTCCATGACTTGCGCCAGGTCCTGACCTTTGGGAGCGTCTACGTCCACTTGCACACCGGACTGGGAGATCTGATTCCTCAGCTCCATCACCTCCTATATGGCCGACAGCAAGATGGAGAAATTAACAAACAAGGCCAAGTGACTTGTGAACCCCTGCTCCAGTAGTAAAGCGTGACGGTTAATGAGGATGTGCAGTATAAACTCACATTCTCGTGGTGCTTCTTCAGGAAGGCGAGCTCCTCCCTTACAGCTTCGATCTCACTCTCGATGTTCATCCTGGTCATGTTGGTGTCATCGATGAGTCTCTTCAGCCCGGCGATGTCGGCCTCCACCGATTGGCGGATTGCCATCTCATTGTCGAACCTGCAGGGGGCGCACAGACACAAACTCTATTACAGACAGAAGCTCAGCTGTTATTCGCGTTTTATTGTAAGAAGAATTTCAGGCACAAACCTGCTGTTGGTGAAATCCTATTCTCAGATGTTCTATAAAGTAGGTCACATGCACTACAAACTCTACACTGGTTTCCATCGGCAAAGCATTACACTTTTGACACCACTGCCTTCAAACAAGATGTATTAACTAATATATTAAACAAAAAACATAATTGAATATAACATACTTGACTTTGAAGTCGTCAGCAGCAAGGCGGGCATTGTCGATCTGGAGAACGAAACGAGCATTCTCTCCAATCTTATCGAAGATCTGGAAAAACAATTTAGGACAAACAAATTGATTTTTCATCAAAACAGTTTTTGCTGGTTAGAAAGAACACAATTCTTTAACCGGAAGTCCATTCCTTCAAAGCTCCACTCATTACGTGCTAAGTGATTTCAATGTTTCACACAGCTAATTAAACATGATTTCAATCATCATTTCCCTTTATGAAACAACAGAAACCTCACAGTCAGAGGACCAAATATGATTGAATCCATAGAAACATTCAGTGGAAAGAGGAACCACAAACTGAAGTACAGGAAGAGAGGATGTTCCTGTGCCAAAAAAGAATCTGGTTTGTTTTAGCAATGTTGGAAACATGGGTTTCCTGTCTGAATAACTCATCCCATCTCCCCGATTCGCACCCAGCTGAACTGTCTTCCTCTCCCCTTTTCTTTGTATATGTATCCATGCATGTGTGTATGTGTGCAGTCAATGCCAAATTCTTTGTGCCTTAGTGTTAAACTCTCTTGCCTCAGAGGAAAAGGGAGAATACTTGTGCCTTTATGTGTCAAGAAAGACAAAGTGCCACCATCAATGTGTCATTATGCCACACTGAAGAACTGGACTCTGTAGAAGAATGTGACATTTGACTCTGCGGACTGGAGCTGATTGTTATACAACCACTGCACTCACTCGCATCTGCGCATACACACACACACACACACACACACACACACACACACACACGCACACGTACACACGCTTACTCACTCACGCTGGCAATCCGGGATCCTTTGTGTGTGTGTCGTTACCACACATCTGTTTCACATTGAGGCCCTCCTACACCAGAGAAGGCCTGTAGAATCACAATTTTGCGGGCAGGGCCCTTTGGAAATTGCTTTTCTCTGGGAAAAGTTTGTTTGAGAGCTCTTCAGTCTGACTCATAATGATGCCCGCATGATAGTGATTCATCAGAGGAAGTTGAGGACAGTGTATGGCGCAAACAAGTTTTAGGGGGAAATGTTAGAGTTCAGCAACCACACCCTACATTCTCTTTCCAGAAATCGGAGAACCCACAAAGGAAATGTTGCCCATCTCAGCAAAAGTATCCCCAATCTTAATTTGCAACATTAGGCATCAGATCCATCATAAATACGCTGATAAAATGTACTGATGATATGTTTATGATTGAGTATATATATATATATATATTTGAAACAATGTCTTTGATGACGTGTGATATGCACTCATTGATTCTTATAGTAGAGGCCCCACCAAGCATTTCTAACCTATTTAAATACTCAAATCACTTCCCTCACTGTCTGCCTCACCATAGCTGTATAAAAGACATCAACCAACAACCACTGCTTCCTACTTTTTTAACGACATTTCATCCTTAACTTCCCCTTTAAGTCCAATGGTGATTTCTCATGGTCACGCTTACCTGGTTGCGTAGGTCCTCTATGATGGGTTCATACTTGCTGTAGTCTCTCATGCTGGGCCCCCCTTTCTCCAGAGCCTCCATGATCTTCATCTCCAGCTCATTGTTGGCCTGTTCCAGGTTCCTCACTGTCTCCAGGTAGTTGGCCAGGCGGTCGTTCAGGTTCTGCATGGCTCCCCTCTCGTTGCCCATGATCCCGGCACCGGCACCAGCACCGGCACCACCACCACCAGACGCCATGGTTGCACGGGCACCACCAAAACCTGAGCCCATGCCACCACCCACTCCACTGCTCAGCTTGTAGGCAGAGGAAGAAGGAGCACCAGAACGTAGCGAGACAGAGGAAACCCGGGAGCCAGTTCCCCCAGCACCGCCATAAATGCTGGAAGAGCTGTAGTTGGGTGTTGAGCGGACCTGCCTGATGGATTTGTAGCTCATTTTGGAGCAGTTAAGGCGCTGCAGAGAATGAAGTAAAAAGAGGAGTTGTGGAGGCTTGCTGCTGGCCGGCTTACAAAGTGACGCTGGCAGCCAGAAGCTGAGAACTTATACTCCCTCAATCACAGCTGGTCTCGCAGACCTGCCCACTTCAACATCACCCAATCTCCCTTTCCTGCTCCCCCTCCCTGCTCTCTCATTCTTTCATTCACCCACATGTTCCCCTTTTTTAACAGACAATGTTTTTCTGTCTCCAAGGAAATGTGTTGGTCATTTTTCTTTTGTGAAAACACTTTTCACATTTGAACAACCAAAGCAACTCTATTTGACTGAACTATAGAGATCACATAAACCACAGTTTATGTGTAAGAGTACATACTCTAATGCAGAAAGCTGGAATAGAATTAAAAGTGTTGAAGAATAGAGCAGCGTTCTTTTCAAAATGAGGTTTACTCTGTAAGCATGCAACCAAATTCCTTTGGTTGGCCCATAAAAGGCATAATGTCTACCATTTGCTGCATAGTTTCTAAGTTTGTGGTCACCCTTTCCCCAAAATAAATAGATTTTGCCTACCTTCCTATCTAGACTAAACTGAAAGTGAGATACTGTGTAGCAGCTGCAGCACTGTTCCCTTGAGTTGTAGCAAAAACATGGGGGGAGGGGGACACATTTCTTTACTGGATTACACTCTTTTTCTCTTAAAGGGAAAAATGAATTGGTTGCATCGAATTGTTAATCAGAGTCGCTGCAGTAAGAAGGCCCTTACTAATGAAAACTTAACTGATTTATCGAAAAACACATGACATTTCAGCACAACAGGGTGAACAACACTGACAATGGAAAAACCATACTGTAAACTGAAACTTAAACACACCCAAGTTTCAAATACACCCAGAAGACCCAAGAAGAGTAGAGATGCCTAAAGAGTGAAAGTAAGCCAATAGCACATTGTTCTGAATACATTCAAAGGGAAAGAAAAGCTGCCCCCATTCACCAATCATGCTTTAGATGAGATTATCTGCTGAACTCAGCTCTGTTCCATTGTTCCATTTTAAACAATTATCTCTGAAGCTTTATCTGGTGTGTCATGAGACATAACTTCTATGTCTCAAAAAGAACAGTGCTCTGTTTTCAAATATCCTTTGTGAACAACAAGTGGGAAAAAAACAGAAGCACAAAACAATGGTTAATGTTTAATATGGATTAATGTTACTTTTACTCATCTGAAAGTGACTAAATGCCACACAGCCCACTAATGCTGGAGAGTAAACTATCTGCATGAAACACAGGAAAGAAAACTGTATCGTTTCCTAAAAGCCAAGCTGAATATGCATTGTTATAGCACGACCTTGGAAAAGTTCAGGGGCTAAAGTTGTGGTCATAGCAGATTTGCACAATGGGCCCCAGAGAACTGGATAGCAAACCTTGAACCAGCCCAGGGAGGAATGGTGAGGGCTCAAGCACCCTCCTGAGTTTCATACAACCTAGTTCTTTTCTTTCCTGATCTCATCCGCACGGTTGATCAAGTTACAGTGGTTCTCACACTTTCCTTTGAGCAGTGCTCAATGAGAAGGGGAAAAACAGAGAGGAGCAAAGAGCAACTAAAGAAGACAGGAAACACTGATGACTCCGGCCTGTGACGAGGACAGGCAAATAAAGAGGAACAATGGATTTCATTTGCATGATTCAAACCACATGATAGCGTCTCCGCTGCTTTGTTTGTTTGAATGTGTGTTGGCAACCATATGCCTCGCTCGCCAGGATACAAAACAAAACAAGGAATTGACAAATAGAAACAGGAACGTGGCTTGACCATTAGTTTT